>NW_024570586.1:0-6641 GCF_018345385.1 Vulpes lagopus | reverse complement strand
TTACGTTCTCAGTGCCGGAGGAACGCAGCTACTTGAAAGCTGGCTTGTAGGCATGCTTCCTTGTGCGAGCTGAGATCAAGCAGGGACCCTCCCGCCATTGATGCCCGTAGACGTAGGCCCAGCATCCTTGTGTGAGGTGCCGAAGAGGTTGTGTTAAGAGCATGTGGAAGTGCAGGATTCTCCTCAAGTATATCTTGATTCTCACGACATTGCAAACGCCTTTTTCAGTGAGGTGTAGCTCGGTCTAAGCTCAATCAAAGTGTATAGCAGACCATTGCTGCAAACGCTCATACACACTTCGAGGAGTTGGGCTTGTTGGACTGTCCCTCCACATCCTGCTGCACGTACAATGCGCTCCTACAGGCCTGCGCCGATGCGAGCCTGAAGTGTTGTGAGAGGTAAGTGAAAGTCCCGGCCCACAAGACTAGTGCATTCCAGATCAACCAGCGAATTCCTTACTATTTCCTAGTGTGAGGCCCAGGTGTTACATCCTATGTGCCATACCGAGAGAAGCTAGGCTGAACGCCCTTGTCCGAAAGCAACTTACTTGGGAGTGTTGAGCTCACCCTCAGTGCCCTCACAGTTGCACACTGCCTGCAGAAAGAGTTTCCAACATCTGCACCACAGCCGTTTGTCAGAGGCTTGTGAGACGCAAGTGGAATAAGCAGACGTGGAGGGTGACTCCAGCTGCAGTGGAGTGGTATTCTGGGTACCTCCTGGCTTAGAACACTGTTAGGTTCTCAGTGCCCGAGGAACGCAGCTAGTTGAAAGCTGGCTTGTAGGTGTGCTTCCTTGTGTGAGCTGAGTTCAGGGCAGGACCCTCCCGCATTCTGACTGCCCGTAGACGTAGGTCCCAGCATCCTTATATTAGGTGCCGGAAGAGGTTGTGTGAAGAGCATGTGGAAGTGACAGGATTCTCCTCAGGTGTATCTGATCTCAATGCAGACATTGCAAAGGTCCTTTTTCAATGAGAGTGTAGCTCGGTCCTAGCTCCCATCAAAGTGTCTAGCAGACATCTGCCTGCAAAGCATACACACTTCCGAGAGTTGGGCTTATGGACTGTCCCTCCCACATCCTGCCTGCACGTACACCGCGCTCCTAACAGGCCTAGCCCGATGCGTGCCTGAAGTGTTGTGAGAGGTAAGTGGAAAGTCCCGGCCCACAAGACTAGTGCATCCAAGCTCAACCCAGCGATTTCCTAGTATTTCCTGTGTGAGGCCAGGTGCGACATCCTAAGTGCCATACGAGAGAAGCTAGCTGAACGCCTTGTCCGAAAGCAACTTACTTCGGAGAGTTGAGCTGACCCTCAGTCCCTCACAGTTGCACACTGCCTGCAGAAAGAGTTTCCAACATCTGCACCACAGCCGTTTGTCAGAGGCTTGTGAGTCGCAAGTGGAATAAGCAAACCTGGAGGGTGTCTCCAGCTGCAGTAGAGTGGTATTCTGGGTACCTCCTGGCTTAGAACACTGTTACGTTCTCAGTGCCCAAGGAACGCAGCTAGTTGAGAGCTGGCTTGTAGGCGTGCTTCCTTGTGCGAGCTGAGTTCAGGGCAGGAGCCTCCCGCATTCTGACTGCCCGTAGACTTAGGTCCCAGCATACTTATGTTAGGTGCCGGAAGAGGTTGTGTGAAGAGCATGTGGAAGTGACAGGATTCTCCTCAGGTGTATCTGATCTCAATGCAGACATTGCAAACGTCCTTGTTCAATGAGAGTTTAGCTCGGTCCTAGCTCCCATCAAAGTGTCTAGCAGACATCTGCCTGCAAAGCATACACACTACTGAGAGTTGGGCTTATGGACTGTCCCTCCCACATCCTGCCTGCACGTACACCGCGCTCCTAACAGGCCTATCCCCGATGCGTTCCTGAAGTGTTGTGAGAGGTAAGTCGAAAGTCCCGGCCCACAAAACTAGGGCATCCAAGCTCAAACCATCGATTTCCTAGCATTTTCTGTGTGGGGAGTTGCTACATCCTAAGTGTCATACGAGAGAAGCTAGCTGAACGCCTTGTCCGAAAGCAACTTACTTCGGAGTGTGGAGCTCACCCTCAGTCCCTCACAGTTGCACACTGCCTGCAGAAAGAGTTTCCGAAATCTGCACCACAGCCGTTTGTCAGAGGCTTGTGAGACGCACGTGGAATAAGCAGACCTGGAGGGTGTCTCCAGCTGCAGTGGAGTGGTATTCTGGGTACCTCCTGGCTTAGAACACTGTTACGTTCTCAGTGCCCGAGGAACGCAGCTAGTTGAAAGCTGGCTTGTAGGCGTGCTTCCTTGTGCGAGCTGAGTTCAGGGCAGGACCCTCCCGCATTCTGAATGCCCGTAGACGTAGGTCCCAGCATCCTTATATTAGGTGCCGGAAGAGGTTGTGTGAAGAGCATGTGGAAGTGACAGGATTCTCCTCAGGTGTATCTGATCTCAATGCAGACATTGCAAACGTCCTTGTTCAATGAGAGTGTAGCTCGGTCCTAGCTCCCATCAAAGTGTCTAGCAGACATCTGCCTGCAACGCATACACACTTCCGAGAGTTGGGCTTATGGACTGTCCCTCCCACATCCTGCCTGCACGTACACCGCGCTCCTAACAGGCCTAGCCCCGATGCGTGCCTGAAGTGTTGTGAGAGGTAAGTGGAAAGTCCCGGCCCACAACACTAGTGCATCCAAGCTCAACCCAGCGAATTCCTACTATTTCCTGTGTGACCCAGGTGTTACATCCTATGTGCCATACGAGAGAAGCTAGCAGAACGCCTTGTCCGAAAGCAACTTACTTGGGAGTGTTGAGCTCACCCTCAGTCCCTCACAGTTGCACACTGCCTGCAGAAAGAGTTTCCAGCATCTGCACCACAGCCGTTTCTCAGAGGCTTGTGAGACGCAAGTGGAATAAGCAGACCTGGAGGGTGTCTTCAGCTGCAGTGGAGCGTTATTCTGGGTACCTCCTGGCTTAGAACACTGTTACGTTCTCAGTGCCCTGAGGAACGCCACTAGATGAAAGCTGGCTTGTAGGCATGCTTCCTTGTGCGAGCTGAGATCAGGGCAGGACCCTCCCGCATTCTGAATGCCCGTAGACGTAGGTCCCAGCATCCTTATGTTAGGTGCCGGAAGAGGTTGTGTTAAGAGCATGTGGAAGTGACAGGATTCTCCTCAAGTATATCTGATCTCACAGACATTGCAAACGCCCTTTTTCAATGAGAGTGTAGCTCGGTCCTAGCTCCAATCAAAGTGTCTAGCAGACATCTGCCTGCAACGCATACACACTTCCGAGAGTTGGGCTTATGGACTGTCCCTCCCACATCCTGCCTGCACGTACACTGCGCTCCTAACAGGCCTAGCGCCGATGCGTGCCTGAAGTGTTGTGAGAGGTAAGTGGAAAGTCCCGGCCCACAAGACTAGTGCATCCAAGCTCAACCCAGCGAATTCCTACTATTTCCTGTGTGACCCAGGTGTTACATCCTATGTGCCATACGAGAGAAGCTAGCAGAACGCCTTGTCCGAAAGCAACTTACTTGGGAGTGTTGAGCTCACCCTCAGGCCCTCACAGTTGCACACTGCCTGCAGAAAGAGTTTCCAACATCTGCACCACAGCCGTTTGTCAGAGGCTTGTGAGACGCAAGTGGAATAAGCAGACGTGGAGGGTGTCTCCAGCTGCAGTGAAGTGGTATTCTGGGTACTTCCTGGCTTAGAAGACTGTTACGTTCTCAGTGCCCGAGGAACGCAGCTAGTTGAAAGCTGGCTTGTAGGCGTGCTTCCTAGTGCGAGCTGAGTTCAGGGCAGGACCCTCCCGCATTCTGACTGCCCGTAGACGGAGGTCCCAGCATCCTTATGTTAGGTGCCCGAAGAGGTTGTGTGAAGAGCATGTGGCAGTGACAGGATTCTCCTCAACTGTATCTGATCTCAATGCAGACATTGCAAACGTCCTTTTTCAATGAGAGTGTAGCTCGGTCCTAGCTCCCATCCACGTGTGTAGCAGACATCTGCCTGCAATGCATACACACTTCTGAGAGTTGGGCTTATGGACTGTCCCTCCCACATGCTGCCTGCACCTATACCACGCTCCTAACAGGCCTAGCCCCGATGCGTGCCTGAAGTGTTGTGAGATGTAAGTGGAAAGTCCCGGCCCACAAGACTAGTGCATCCAAGCTCAACCCAGCGATTTCCTAGTATTTCCTGTGTGAGCCAGGTGCGACATCCTAAGTGCCATACGAGAGAAGCTAGCTGAACGCCTTGTCCGAAAGCAACTTACTTCGGAGAGTTGAGCTGACCCTCAGTCCCTCACAGTTGCACACTGCCTGCAGAAATAGTTTCCAACATCTGCACCACAGCCATTTGTCAGAGGCTTGTGAGTCGCAAGTGGAATAAGCAAACCTGGAGGGTGTCTCCAGCTGCAGTAGAGTGGTATTCTGGGTACCTCCTGGCTTAGAACACTGTTACGTTCTCAGTGCCCGAGGAACGCAGCTAGTTGAAAGCTGGCTTGTAGGCGTGCTTCCTTGTGCGAGCTGAGTTCAGGGCAGGAGCCTCCCGCATTCTGACTGCCCGTAGACTTAGGTCCCAGCATACTTATGTTAGGTGCCGGAAGAGGTTGTGTGAAGAGCATGTGGAAGTGACAGGATTCTCCTCAGGTGTATCTGATCTCAATGCAGACATTGCAAACGTCCTTGTTCAATGAGAGTTTAGCTCGGTCCTAGCTCCCATCAAAGTGTCTAGCAGACATCTGCCTGCAAAGCATACACACTACTGAGAGTTGGGCTTATGGACTGTCCCTCCCACATCCTGCCTGCACGTACACCGCGCTCCTAACAGGCCTATCCCCGATGCGTTCCTGAAGTGTTGTGAGAGGTAAGTGGAAAGTCCCGGCCCACAAAACTAGGGCATCCAAGCTCAAACCATCGATTTCCTAGCATTTTCTGTGTGGGGAGTTGCTACATCCTAAGTGTCATACGAGAGAAGCTAGCTGAACGCCTTGTCCGAAAGCAACTTACTTCGGAGAGATGAGCTCACCCTCAGTCCCTCACAGGTGCACACTGCCTGCAGAATGAGTTTCCAACATCTGCACCACAGCCGTTTGTCAGAGCCTTGTGAGACGCAAGTGGAATAAGCAGACCTGGAGGGAGTCTCCAGCTGCAGTGGAGTGGTATTCTGGGTACCTCCTGGCTTAGAACACTGTTACGTTCTCAGTGCCCGAGGAACGCAGCTAGTTGAAAGCTGGCTTGTAGGCGTGCTTCCTTGTGCGAGCTGAGTTCAGGGCAGGACCCTCCCGCATTCTGACTGCCCGTAGACGTAGGTCCCAGCATCCTTATATTAGGTGCCGGAAGAGGTTGTGTGAAGAGCATGTGGAAGTGACAGGATTCTCCTCAGGTGTATCTGATCTCAATGCAGACATTGCAAACGTCCTTGTTCAATGAGAGTGTAGCTCGGTCCTAGCTCCCATCAAAATGTCTAGCAGACATCTGCCTGCAACGCATACACACTTCCGAGAGTTGGGCTTATGGACTGTCCCTCCCACATCCTGCCTGCACGTACACTGCGCTCCTAACAGGCCTAGCCCCGATGCGTGCCTGAAGTGTTGTGAGAGGTAAGTGGAAAGTCCCGGCCCACAACACTAGTGCATCCAAGCTCAACCCACCGAATTCCTACTATTTCCTGTGTGACCCAGGTGTTACATCCTATGTGCCATACGAGAGAAGCTAGCAGAACGCCTTGTCCGAAAGCAACTTACTTGGGAGTGTTGAGCTCACCCTCAGTCCCTCACAGTTGCACACTGCCTGCAGAAAGAGTTTCCAGCATCTGCACCACAGCCGTTTCTCAGAGGCTTGTGAGACGCAAGTGGAATAAGCAGACCTGGAGGGTGTCTTCAGCTGCAGTGGAGCGTTATTCTGGGTACCTCCTGGCTTAGAACACTGTTACGTTCTCAGTGCCCGAGGAACGCCACTAGATGAAAGCTGGCTTGTAGGCATGCTTCCTTGTGCGAGCTGAGATCAGGGCAGGACCCTCCCGCATTCTGAATGCCCGTAGACGTAGGTCCCAGCATCCTTATGTTAGGTGCCGAAGAGGTTGTGTTAAGAGCATGTGGAAGTGACAGGATTCTCCTCAAGTATATCTGATCTCACAGACATTGCAAACGCCCTTTTTCAATGAGAGTGTAGCTCGGTCCTAGCTCCAATCAAAGTGTCTAGCAGACATCTGCCTGCAACGCATACACACTTCCGAGAGTTGGGCTTATGGACTGTCCCTCCCACATCCTGCCTGCACGTACACGGCGCTCCTAACAGGCCTAGCGCCGATGCGTTCCTGAAGTGTTGTGAGAGGTAAGTGAAAGTCCCGGCCCCACAAGACTAGGGCATCCAAGTCTCAACCCCGCGAATTCTACTATTTCCTGTGGGACCCCAGGGTGTTACATCCTATGTCCATACGAGAGAAGCTAGCAGAACCGCTTGGCCGAAAGGCAACTTTACTTGGGGAGTGTTGAAGCTCACCCTCAAGCCCTCACAGTTGCACACGCCTGCAGAAAAGTTTCCTACAGCTGAACCACAAGCGTTGTAAGAGGCTGTGGGAGAAGGCAAGTGGTGAAGCTGACGTGGAGGGTGTCTCCAGCTGCAGTGAAGTGGTATTCTGGGTACTTCCTGGCTTAGAAGACTGTTACGTTCTCAGTGCCGG
>NW_024570585.1:0-6730 GCF_018345385.1 Vulpes lagopus | reverse complement strand
AAACACTCGCGAAACTTGAATAGATTCAGAGCAAATGATGATAGATTATAATGGGCTTATTAAACTCAGAAAAAAAAGAATCTATGAAAAAGTATGATAAAAAACAGGAGCAATTATGAGCAACTGTGAGTGACCCCCTCACCGATTTCGTATCTTTGCATTGTGGTTCAGAGATAACATCTCATACCACCCAAGAGGCAATGCGCAGCGCCCCCTACTACACAACACACAATTTATTAACCTTAAAATGAACGACACTATGATTCTGTACACATTGAAGAAGTATGTCAACGAGAAGTTGAGCGCCGCTAACGGCAAGTTTTTCGCCTTACCCTGTAATCACCCAGACCTATGGTCTTGATGAACTCGCAGAGCACATGGAAGTCACAACACCCCGTTCTCAAAGGGAGCCATCAAAGGTATGCTCACCGACATGGTGAGCTGCGTAAGAGAAACTGGTTCTGCAGGGGTATCGCCGTGAAGATTCCCGACCTCGCCATCTTCAGCATCGAGCATCATGAACTAGGAAGGTGCACGCCTCCGAGAAGGAGTTCTGCATCACAAGAAACATTGCCGGACTGAAGCTCCGTGCCGTGGCCAACGGTGAGTTCAAGGCAAACAGTACTGAACCTCGATGCATCCTGAAGAAAGGCTACAGCCGTAACAGGCGATGTTACTCCACCAGGGACGGTGGTAAGGATAACACAGGCGATATTTACCCAGGGTGGCGGCACAAGCCAGGTTGGCGACTAACACAGACGGGCCCGGATCAGGAAAAACACCGAGAGCACCGGCCCCGATGGTAGCGACGGCCTGGAGTAACCCCCTCCCAGTAGATGAAAAAAGAAGGTTTTGGGAACAGGATGCAGTCCGGGGTTTTCGGCTATAGCACCCCGGCTATTTCAATATAGCAAGCATCTTTGAAACACGCGTATCAAGCCCATCTGTCATCCTGTCAGCCTTCCTTCTCCAGTATCGCCCGGATATAGGAAATCGAGCCCCCAATCCATTTAATTAACCTTTAATAAAATGAAAATGAAAGAGAAACACTAAAGAAATTCTAAATTTGTCATTACGTTTCACCGCCGTAGCTCTGCTTTTGTGTGCAGAGCTGCCAGTAGTATCTAAGCCCCCTTTAAAAAAATCAGCACTATTGAAAACACAAGAAAAATTCATTTTTTGTCATTCACTGTTCTGCCACCCGCGTCACGCAGGACTTCACCTTCGAAAAGTCGAAGCCTGTCATTTGCCGGGGTTTTCCGCAGCATGGGTTTATCACTATTACATCACGAAAGAGGGCGTCATCTACCCGGCGTCCCGAATCAGAAATCGGGGGCCCACGCCCGCAATTTCAATGCACACAGTATCGGCATCTGTTACGGAGGCGGTCTCGGGCCGCGGGCAATCGGCAGATACCGTCGAAGGGCTCAGAAGCAGTCGCTCCAGAATCCCCGGGACGGTCTTGCGTAGACTATCCCGAAGCCCGAGATCCTAGGTCATCGTGATCTCCCGATCGTCAAAAGTCCTGTCCCTGCTTCAGAGTTCAGGCTTGGCTGAATGAAATCAATTCCACTTTTAGCCCTCTATTCAGTTGATATTGTTCATATTTTTTAAAATTTTTTCTACGCTCCCCCCCAATCTTAAGGATTGGGTTTGGGGGAAATTTTTTGTTCAGGAATCTGAAAACCCTTCTCATAATGAGGAGTATTGCGCCCCACTTTTCCACAGAAAAGAAGGCTGAAACATAAAATATAAGGCATAATTGTTTTAAATAATGTAAAAAAAGTAAGGGAATACTAAACTTATATGTATTTTTGATCGAATTAAAAAAATAAGAAACAAATTAAGAGAAAATATAAGAAAGAAGTGGTATGAAGTTAAAAAGAATCATATTGACACTCACTTTGTGGGGGCCCTCTTGTAGCTACTGCTCTGCTCAGCAGAGATTAGTTCGAAACTGTACACAACTTCGGTTCTTTTCGAAGAGTAAACCCCGGTACAGAAGGGTCCTTTACCTTCCCCAATGTGGGCAACAAGCTTTGATTATAACCAGGGCTTTGGGCCAGCTGCGGCTGTACCATACCTTCTTAACCAAGAAGCCAAATCGCTCCAGGCGAAAAAGGACAGATTAGTTTTAAACCTATAACGGAAAGGGGCATGTTCCCTGGTCATTTAAAGAAAAAGCATCACCGTCGTTCTAACGGCAATGTAGAAATGTCACGCTCTATATAGAAGGTGTTATGACAGAAAGAAATAATCTAGTAAATACATATTTAAAAGTTTAAACCTGATTTTCTTTTCTCGGGAACTGGAAATACCAAGTGGGCAGCAGCCAGACTGGCAGCGGCTACACACGAGATTGATTCCTATCGCCCCTTATATGCGGGCGGATGATTCAAGCCACAAAATACCGAGCCCTTTATTGAAAGAGGAGAACGGCTCGGATTCGTTTTCCCCTACATGGCTGGAGGGTTCCACGCCTTGTAAGGGGGTTATCAGGAAGATGAAGATAACCCGGGGAGAAAAAACCTGATGCTACTGCTGAAGACAAAGGGGGAACGTTCAGAAAGCATCCTTTCGCCTATTGCGTCTGTACTGCAGGCGACAGATCGGACTCCCTCGAAACCTCAACCCATACGATTGCGCTGAATGCATCGCTTCAGGCATGGGCATTCACGGGGGTTTCTGCTTCCTCTCGCCCCCACATGCCGAATCTTATGTAGGACTTCCTTTTATGGATGTTGATCCCAAGGAGCGCGAAGTTCGTAAGAAATCGAATCGGCACAGGAATGGCGGTTATCTGCGAAGAGATATTCGACAGGAAAGAAGCCCTGAAACCGTCTGGTAAAAGGTCCTATTCCCTGGTTTTCACCAAAGGGGTGGGCGGATTCTTTGGAAGGGGCTCATTTTTCGACAAGCGGTTCCATGTGGAGAAAGACAGTGCGGAAGTGTGGCATCTGTGCAACGTCTGTCCTGTAGGCGATATCAAGGGCGGTCATGGAGAATATCCGGAATGGCTGCATCACAAGGATTGCCCCACCTGCTTTACCTGCTATCACCTTTTTCCGCCCTCACGCATCGAGTTTGGTCACCCGGGGCTCAGAAGAAAGGACAATCTTTTATAATATTTCCCCCCTCTACCCTAAATGTTTTTGAAGAAGGCAAACATTCTTGGCGCTCGCCTTCCTGGGCACGCAATCCTATGCCGTAAAGGCTAAACCGGGCATCGCCAAGATTATGCTTTGGGTGATTTTGGGAAACCCTAGCTTTTGCTACCTGCATGGCGGGCGAAACCTTCCACTATACATGCTTGGACGGGCGCCCCCGCGGGAAAACCAAGACGGAAAAAACGAAAAGATAACTGCTGAAAAGTTGAACACCCCGAAAAGACCCCTGCTTTTCTTCAGAGAATCTTACAAGAGCTTCAGAATAGGAACCGTGAGCCCAAGCTATTTCCTATAAGGGAAATCCCAAGGGCATGTACTCCCGGTGCAGTTTTAGGATGTGAAGTTCAAAAGTAAGGAATCCCGGGTTTCAACATTCAACCATTACCTCAACGGGAAAGAAAGGGAAATATGCCTGAGGCTGATTTAAAGAAGTGTTTATCACCGAACAGCTTACTGCCAGACTATGGCAGCTTTCAGCAGTATTTCGCTGACATGAGCGATAAAAAGTTTATACCACAGTTTGAGTAGGGGTCCCCATGTTCGGTAAGCAAGAATTCAGCTTATTATGGCAAGAAGGACGTGACGACGGAAGTGACACCAACTTTCCTCAGATGATTAAGGAAGCTGCCAGCGGTAGACGGAAAGGGTTTAAAACTTTGCCGATTACGACAGCGATGGCGACGGATATGTTGACCTCGTTATGTAATCTACCCCGGCTATTTGAAAGTATCGTAGGTAATTCAGGCGATTGTCTCTGGCGAAATCGGGTACCGTAGGAGGGGGAACCTATGACGGGAAAACAGTACCCCGGGTTTACGGCTTTTAACAACGAGCTAAAACAATAGCTGCAGATACCCAAGACGGCAAATATACATCAATGGTATCGGTCTCTTCTCCCAAATGAATTTTCGATACCCTCGGTTTGCCAGACATCTACCGCCCAACGAATCCTGAGCACAAACCAGAGTCCTGAATTGGGACGTCATGGATAGGGGCAATTATCAGGCTGACGGCTATCAGCCTACCCCCCAAATTCACCATGGGGAAGAGATCGTAGGATGGAAACAGCCTACCCTCCTTTCTGATACCGAGGCGAAGCGAAAATAGCTGGAACCATTACCGAAAACCCACATTTCGTAAAAACCTTTCCCAAGTTAACCCCAACTAGCCAGGGCGCGTTACCTTGCTGCTGCAAAATTTCCCCCGAGAAACCCCCGCCGGGATGGTACTAGGAGGCTCCCCCCGGGTTACGGATTTGCTGGTTGGCGCTTTCAAACTCCAAATGGTTGCCATCGGTTTAAACCTGGGGGATAATCCCAACAACACGGACAGGTAAGCCAAGGGTCATGATTGTTCCTGCAGACGGAATGGATACAACAGCTTTTAATAGAACTGTCAGCGACAGGGATATTATCACGAGTCTTCGAACAAACCCGTTCCCAACCACAAGGGGCTCTGTTTCAGAGTACGAGGTGAACAGTCTGACCGTATCACCCTGAACAACAGTGTTGATACGGGGTCATCGTCTACAACCATCACAAAGGATGAAGCCCCGGGTCTGGTAACCTTCGATTATCTAAAGAATTCTTCCTACCGGAAACTCTTCGGTCATCATGGGTTTAAAAAAAGACGGGGACCGGGGCCTTATTTTGATCTGGAAGGCAGAAAAAGGTTTCCGTTCCACAAAGGGCAAGATTTATATTACCAGCAAGGGACAGAAGATAGTTACTAACTATATAAACAATGAGGGTGTGTCAGTTTAATGACCCCCCCCCTCTTATTTTTTTAATATATTCTAGGACCGAAGATGGTTAAATACTACACGAAACCATCGTTTCTGCCGTGCTTGCGGAATATGATAAAACGTGACCTCATACCCCAGTACGCTCGCAGAAAGCATCATCATCAGTAAAATATCTGGCCTTTATACCATCAAGAAGAACGGGCAGGGCCCCATCAAACTCCTGAGCATTCTGCTGCTCATCGTCGTTTTGATGCCCTCATCATGATGCCACACAATCTGCCCCCATGCTTCATCTCCTCGCATTCGCCTGCCTCAAGGAAATTCGCGGCAAGCATCAAGAGAAAGACCCGATTTGGTATCTTTCCCCCGCCAGATGAAGTTCCAGAAGAACCCTTTACCACACGATTGTGCTTGGCCCGCCTGCTTCTCAATCTCCTTTAGAAGTTTTTAGATGTCTACCGATTCAATCATCGAGATATAAGGTGCGATATACTTCACCTTATTGGTCTGCAGATGACCAATGAAATGCCACTCGATGTCCTCAGGCAGCGAAGCCACCTTCTTGGCGAGTTCCTGCTCATGACTCTCGCCGAAGATACGCTGTCCTTCAGCATAAGCCTCCTCGATATACTCGTTGGGATGGAACTTGCTGATAGCAACGAGACGGACACCGCAGGCAAGCTGCCCAGCACCTCATGGAGATTTCCTTTTACATCATACATAGTTCAATTATTTTGCTCCTCGTATTCAGGCACATCATTCTTCTCCTCTTTCTTCTCGTTAGGAGCATGGTGCTCAAATACATCCATCAGTTTGGTTTCGTTCAAACAACCACATCATAATCTATCATGGTCTTGCCCATCACCTCATCAATATAACGGAGGGCACGGGCGAGAGACTTAGCCTGAACAAGATAGGTAACATTGCTGCGCTTCTCCTTCTCACTCCTTCTCATCAATTGTAATGAACTGGAGTTTAGCCTTATACCACTTATCATCATCATCCACATCGCCTGAAGACGATTTCGCCGTAGCCAGCCTTACCGATACCGCTCACCTTCAACTCTCGCCGCTTACATAAACCGACATCTCATCGATGATGGCGCTCTCAGCCTCGGTAAAGCTCAAAGCATCTACTACGTATGCTTCAGAAACAACCTTTTCTGAACCATCCTCCATTGTCTTCTGATATTTCACTTTGGTCTCAAACCATGTACTTGTTCTACTTCTCAATATTTTTCTTCGTACTTATTTTAATTAATTAGTATAATCTTATAACATTTCTTGAAATTAAGTGCAAAGTTATAAAAAAGAAAGCAAAGAGCGACATATTTAAAGAGTTTTTAAATCAAAAAATAAATTTAACCGAAAGTTATTCTCAATTCTCATCTAATTTTCTTATCTTTGCAGCCCGAATAGCGTAAATTGAAAAGACCAGAAGGTCATAGAATTCAATTTTCGATACGGATAATTAATAGAAAGAAACAATATTTTAAGATGCCAGAAATATCTGTACGCGGTCTTGAAATGCCAGAGTCACCTATCAGAAAGTTGGCTCCTCTGGCTGCCGCAGCAAAAAAACGTGGAGTAAAAGGTATATCACCTCAACATCGGTCAGCCTGACCTTCCAACTCCTCAATGTGCCTAGATGCCTTGAAGCATATAGACCGCACGGTCTTGGAGTATTCTCCAAGTCAGGGCTATCTCAGCTATCGCGAGAAGCTTGTAGATTACTATAAGAAATTCAACATCAACGTAACTGCCGATGATATCATCAATTACATCGGGAGGTTCTGAGGTGTTCTCTTCTTTTCATGAGC
>NW_024570584.1:0-6705 GCF_018345385.1 Vulpes lagopus | reverse complement strand
AGGTGCTACATCCTAAGTGCCATACGAGAGAAGTAGCTGATCGCCTTGACCAAAGCAACTTACTTCGGAGATTTGAGCTCACCTCAGTCCCGCCCAGTTGCAAACTGTGCAGAAAGAGTTTCCAAAATCTGATCAGAGCCGTTTGTCAGAGGCTTGTGTGAGCAAGTGAATAAGTAGACCTGGATGTGTCTCCAGCTGAAGTGCAGGGTATTTGGGTACTTCGCGGAATCTCTGCACTGCTACCTTCTCAGTGCTGTCCCTCGGAAACGCTGCTAGTTGAAAGCTGGTTGTAGGGACTGTCTTCTTGTGGCGAGCTGAGAGGTCAGGGCAGGACCGTGCCGCTCATGACTGCCGAAGACGTAGGTCCAGATCCTTATGTTAGGAGCCGTAGAGGTTGTGAAAAAGCATGTGGAAGTGACAGACTCTCCTCAGGTGATCTGATATCAATGCCAGACATTGCTCAAACGTCCTTGTTCAATGAGAGTGTAGCTCAGTCCTTATCCCATCTGAGTGTGGTAGCTGGACAAATTGCCTGTAAAAGCGTACACACTTCAGAGTTTAGCTTATGGGGACTAATCCTCCCAGATCGTGTCGTCAGGTACACCGCGCTCCAAACACGGCCTAGACCGTGCGTGCCTGCAAGTGTTGTTGCAGAGTAAGTGGAAACTCCCGGCCAAGAGACTAGTTCATCCAGCTCATTCCGCGAATTCCTAGTATTTCCTGTGTGTAGCCAATTGCTGCATCCTTAAGTGCCATACGAGAGAAGCTAGCTGAATAGGCCTTATCCAATAGCAATTTATTCGGAGAGGTTGATGCTGGACCCCTCAATGCCATTTCAGTTGCTCACTGCCTGCAGAAAGAGTTTCCAACATCTGCACCAGAGCCGTTTCTCACGAGAGCTTGTGAGACGCAAGTGCCATAAGCAGACCAGTATGGGGTCTCCAGCTGTAGTTGAAGTGGTATTCTAGGTAACTCCTGGTTAGAGGAACTGCTACGTTTCAGTGCCCTCTAAGAAAGCAGCAGTAGTTGAAAGCTGGCTTGTAGGCATAGATTCCTTGTGCGAGCTGAGGTGAGGCAAAGACCCTCCCGCCATCCTGACTGCCACTTCAACATAGACGACCCAGTCATCCTATGTTTGGCAGCTAGAAGGAGGTTGTGTGGAAAAGCATGCAGAAGTGACAGGACAGTGCTCAAGTTGAAATCTGAGTCCAATAAGAGACATTGCAAACATCCTTGTTCAATGTGAGTGTAGCACGGTTCCTAGCAACCCATCAATAAGTGACTTCCCGGCATATGCCCTGGCAAAGGATACACGCTCTTCCGAGAGTTGAGCTTAAAGACTGTACTCCCACATCCTGCCTGTGATAACACCAGGCTCCTAACAAGCTGCCCCGATTGCGTGCCTGAAGTGTTGTGAGGGATAAGTGAAAGTCCTGGCCCACAACCACCAGTGCATCCAAGCCTCATCTAGCGTTTTTTTAGTATTTCCTGTGTGACCAGGTGGTACATCCTAATTGCCATACGAGAGAAGCTAGCTGAACGTCAGTGTCAAAGGCCAACTTTCTTTCGGAGAGTTGGAGTGACCCTCAGTCCCTCACAGTTGCCACACGCCTGCAGAAAAATTTTCCAACTCTGCACCAGAGCCGTTCCAGAGGCTTGTGAGACGCAAGTGGAATAAGCAGACCTGGAGGGTGTCTCAGCTGCAGTGGATTTGTATTCTGGGTACTTCGTGCCTTAGAGTATGCTAGTTCTCAGGGCCCAATTACGCAGCTAGTTGAAAGCGGCTTGTAGGCATGTTCCTTTGTGCGCGTGAGGTCAGGGCAGGACCCTCGCATCTGCTGCCGGTAGACCTAGGTCCCAGTATCCTTATGTTGGGCGCCACGAAGAGGTTGTGGAAAAGCACGTGAAATCTGCAGGTTCTCCTCAAGTGTATTGATTCAATACAGACTTTGCAAATGTCCTTGTTCAATGAGAGTGTAGCTCGGTCTAGCTACCAACAAAGTGTGGTAGCAGATATTTGCCTGCAAAGCATACACACTTCCGAGAGTTGCTCCTTATGGAATATCCCTCCAACACTACTGCAGGTACACCGCCGCTCCAAACAGGCTAGACCGATGCGTGCCTGAAGTGTTGTTGAGAGGTAAGTGGAAATCCCGGCCAAGAAGGACTAGTGCATCCAAGCTCATTCCGCGAATTCCTAGTATTTCTGTTGTAGTAGCAAATGCTGCTCTAAGTGCCATACGAGAGAAGCTAGCTGAACGCCTTTTCCCTCAGCAATTTACTTCGGAGGTTGAGCTGACCCTCAATGCCATACAGTTGCACACGCTGCAGAAAGAGTTTCCAACATTCTGCACCAGAGCCGTTCTCAGAGGCTTGTGAGACGGCAAGTGGCATAAGCAGACCTGTATTGGGGATTCAAGGCTGTAGTGAAGTGCTCATTCTAGGTACCTCCGGGTAGAGTACTGATACTGTTCTCAGTGCCTAAGAAACGCAGCTAGTTGAAAGCGGGCTTTTGTAGGCATGTTCCTTGTGCGAGCTGAGTGGTTTTTTAAGGCAAGACCCTCCGATCCTGAGCTGCACGTCAACATAGATCCCAGCATCCTTATGTTTAGGCGCTAGAAGTGGTTGTGTGAAAAGATGCAGAAGTGACAGGACAGTGCTCAAGTGAATCTGTGTCCATAGAGAATTCCAAACATCTTGTCAATGAGAGTGTAGCACGGTCCTAGACCATCAATAAGTGCCTTCCGGCATCTGCCTGCAAAGGATACACGCTTCCGAGAGTTGTTCCCCCTTTTTTTAAGTTATCAAGGACTGTCCCTCCACATCCTGCTGCAGGTACACTCTTCCTAACAGACCTAGCCCCGATGGCGTGCTGAAGTGTTGTGAGAGGTAAGTGGATAGTCCCGGCCAAAAGACTAGTGCATTCCAAGACCTCAACCCAGTGATTTCCTAGTATTTCTGTGTGAGCCTGGTGCTACATCCTAAGTGCCAAAATACGATTAAGCAAGCTGATCGCCTTGACCAAAAGCAACTTACTTCCGGAGATTTGAGCTCACCCTCAGTCCGCACAGGTAGCAAACTGCCTGCAGAAAGAGTTTCCAACACTGCATCAGAGGCCGTTTGTCAGATGCTTGTGAGGACGCCAGTGGAATACAAGACCTGGAGGGTGTCTGCAATGCAGTGGAGTGGGGATATTTCTGGGTACCTTAGCTTAGAACACTGTTAACGTACTCGGTGCCGAGGAACGCAGCTAGTTGAAAGCTGGCTGTAGGCGTGCTTCCTTGTGCGAGCTGAGTTCAGAGGAAGGACCCTCCCGCATTCTGACTGCCCGTAGACGTAGGTCCCAGCATCCTTTTGTGAGGTTGCCGGAAGGGGTTGTGTGAAGAGCATGTGGAAGTGACCAGGATGCTCCTCAGGGTCTCTATATCAATGCAGACATTGCAAACGTCCTTGTTCAATGAGAGTGTACCTCGGTCCTAGCTCCCATCAAAGTATCTAGCAGACATCTGCTGCAAAAGCATACACATTTGCGAGAGTTGGGTTATGGACGTCCTTTCCACATCCTGCCTGCCGCATACACCGCGCTCCTAACAGGCCTAGCCCCGATGCGTGCCTGAAGTGTTCGTGAGAGGTTAAGTGGAAAGTCCCGTGGCCACAAGACTAGTGCATCCAAGCTCAACCAGTGATTTCCTAGGATTTCTGTGTGAGCCTGGTTGCTACATCCTAAGTGCCATACGAGAGAAGCTAGCTGAACGTCACTTGTGCAAAAGGCTACTTACTTCGGAGTAGTTGAAATCACCTACGTCCCTCACAGTTGCACCTGCCTGCAGAAATGAGATTTCCAAAATCTGCCCATCCACGCCGTTTGTTCAGAGTGCTTGTGAGACGCAAGTGGAATAAGCAACCACTATCTGGAGGTTTCTCCAGCTGCTGTTGGTGTGGTATTCTGGATACCTCTTGGCTTAGAACACTGTTACTTCTTGTGCCTAGGAACCCGCAGCTAGTGAAAGCGCTTGTAGCATGCTTCTTGTGCGACTGTGTAAGGGCAGGACCTCCCGGATCCTGACGCCCGTAGAATAGGTCACAGCATCCCTTATGTTAGGCGATTAGAAGAGGTGTGTGGGGAACAGCATATGGAAGTAGAGGACACCCTCAAGTGTATCTCATCTCAATACAGACATTGCAAAAGCTCCTCGTTCTATGAGAGTGTAGCGGGTCCTAGAACCCATCAAAAAGTGTCTTCCAGATATCTGCTGCAAAGCATAACATTTCGAGAGTTGAGCTTATGGACTGTTCCACCCACATCTGCTGAGGTACACCGCACTATTTAATAGGCTTATCCCGTTGCGTGGCCTGAAGTGTTGTGAGAGGTAAGTGGGGAAAATCCCGCCCACAAGGACTAGTGCATCCAAGTTCAATCCAGGGACTTCCTAGTGTTTCCTGTGAGAGCCAGGTGCTGCATCAAAGACCCCCCTCCCCCCCCATACCAACTGCAATACGCGAGACGCTAGCTGATGCTTGACAAAAGCAACTTACTACGGGAGATGTGGCCACCCTCAGTCGCCCCTCGTTGCAAACTGCCTGCCAGAAAGAGTTTCAAATTGCATCAGAAGCCGTTTGTCTGAGGTTGTGTGACGCAAGTGGAATAACTAGAACCTGGATGGTGTCTCAGCTGAAGTGCAGTGGTATTTGGGTACTTGTGGCTTAGAGAACTGCTTTTAACTTCTCAGTGCCTCGGAAGCCCAGTCGTAGGAAAAGCTGGCTTGTAGATGCTTCCTTGCGGCGGCTGGAGGTCAGGGCAGGACCGTGCCGCATCATGACTGCCCGAAGACGTAGGGCCCAGCATCTTATGTTAGGAGCCAGAAGAGGTGTGAAAAAGCATGTTGGAAGTGAAGGACTCTCCTCAGGTGTATCTGTTATTCAATGCACACATTGCAAACGTCCTTTTCAATGGAGTGTAGCTCAGTCCTAGATCCCATCAGAGTGTGTAGCAGACAATTGCCTGTAAGCGTACACACTTTCCAAGAGTTGAGCTTTGGATATCCCTCCACATCGTGCATCAGGTACACCGCGCTCTAACAGGCCTAGCCCCAATGCGTGACCTGAAGGTTGTGGAGAGGTAAGTGGAATGTCCGGCCAAGAGGATTAGTGCATCCAAGCTCAATCCAGCGAATTCTAGTATTTATTGTGTGAACCAGTGCTACATCCTAAGTGCCATACGAAGAAGCTAGCTGAACGCCCTTGTCCACAAGCAACTTACGGGGAGATTGAGCTCACCCTCAGTCCCTCACAGTTGCACCACTGCCTCAGAATGATTTTGAACATCTGCACAGAGCCGTTTTTCTCAAGGTGTGAGTACGCAGTGGAATAAGCCAAGACCTGGAATGGTGTCTCCAGCCTGCAGTGGAGCGTAATCAGGTACCTAGTCCTGGCTTAGAGTACGGCACGTTCTCAGTGCCCTTAGAACGCATCTAGTTGAAAGTGCTTTAGGCATGCTTCCTGTGCAAGCTGAGCTCAGGGGCAGACCTGCCCGAGCCTGCCTGCCATAGGACAAAGGTCCAGATCCTTAAGTTAGTCGCCTGAAGTGGTTGTGTGAAAAGCAGATGAAGTGAACGGACTGTGCTCAAGTGAATTGAGTCCAATACACACATTGCAAACGTTTTTGTTCCCCATGTTCAATGGAGAGTGGTGCTCGGTCTAGCACCGCATCCAATAAGTGTCTTCCCGACATCTGCCTGCAAGCAATACACACTTCCTGAGGTTGGCTTATAGTCTGTACCTCCCACATCCTGCCTGCTTGATACACAAGGCTCCTAACAAGCCTAGACCCGATGCGTGCCTGAAGTGTTGTGAGGGATATTAATGGGAAAGTCCTGGCACAACATAGTGCATCCAGTCAATCTAGCGTTTTTTTAGTATTTCTGTGTGAGCCAGTGGTTACATCCTAATTGCCATACGAGAGAAGCTAGCTGAACGCATTGTCCAAAGGCAACTTTCTTAGGGAGTTGAGGTGACCTCAGTCCCTACAGTTAGCACAATGCCTGCAGAAAGATTTTCCAACATTGCACCAGAGCCGTTTCTCAGAGGATTGTGAGACGCAAGTGGGGATAAGCAGACCTGGGGGTGTCCTCCCGCCCTGCCAGTGGATTTGTTATTTCTGGGTACTTCGTGCTAGGAGTACTTGCTAAGTTCTCAGGGCCCTATTACGCAGCTAGTTGAAAGCAGTTGTAGGCATGCTTCCTTGTGCGAGTGAGGTCAGGCAGGACACTCCCGGCATCTGACTGCGGTAGACCTAGGTCCCAGTATCCTTGGTAGGCGCAGAAGTGGTTTGGCGAAAGAACGTGAAAAACTGAAGGTATTTCCTCAAGGGTATCTGATCTCAATTCAGACATTGCAAACGTCCTGTTCAATGGAGTGTAGCTCGGTCCTCGCTACCACAAAGTGTGTAGCAGACTATTGCCTGGCAAAGCTTACACACTTCCGAGAGTGATTCTTATGGGAATTATCCCTCCCACATCCTACCTGCAGTACACCGCGCTCAAAAACAGGCCTAGACCCGATGCGTGCCTGAAGTGTTGTTGAGGAGAGTAAGTGGAAACTTCCCGCCAGAGCTAGTGCATCAAGCTCATTCCGCGAATTCTAGTTTTCCTGTGTGAGCCAATGCTGCATCCTATAGTGCCATACGAGAGAAGCTAGTGAACGCCT
>NW_024570583.1:0-6594 GCF_018345385.1 Vulpes lagopus | reverse complement strand
CTGCTCCAATTCCCCGGGAGGCCTTTGTGTCTTTTATTTCTTTTCCCCCCGTCTCCTACCTTTAAGAAGCGTGAAACTCTTCTCCCTTAGCGTTCACTGGTCCTCTCTTTAAAATCTCAGGCGATTTCGTAGATTTTCAGGATGATTTGAATGGTTTTCTAGTAATTTGTTAGGCCTGGTGACTTGGAGACCCTGCTCTTCTGCATCTTGCCCCCCCCCTCTGAGATTTTGTTTCAAAACTTTGACAGCTCCCACTACAATTGTTTTTCCAGTTACAATTAACTTTCATTTGTATTAAACAGTAAAATTGCCTTCTCATCTCGTTCAGTCTTCCTAATTCACACTTTGCTAATATGTTTCACTATGTAAATAATTATAGAAATGAGACAAAAGATCTGTGAAAATATTCTCATACTTTGTTTCTAAAGGTGTTTAGTTAATGGAATTATTAATCTTTTTAAGTTTGGAATTGGATAGATTATATGAAGATCAGTTAAAATTAAAGTTTATGGCCTGCCATGCTTTCCCATAATATGTTGTATAGAGATCCTGCTCCTGGTGGGCAAGTTAATGCATAGAAATTGACTGTCCACCAGCCCTTTGGCACCTTACATAGCGTCTTTTTTTAATACCAGAGTTTAGACATAATTAATATCTAGCGCTTTAAAAGCCTACCAATTTCGAAGATCTCCTGGCAAAATTTATTTTTGCCTTTGTTTTCCCTGCCTCAAGAGAGTGTATCTAGTAAGAAATTTTGCTACAGCAACTATCATAGGAGTTACTGCCAGTGTTCTCTTCTAGGATTTTTGATGGTTTCCTAGCTTACATGTAGTTCTTTCCATCCATATTTGAATTATTTTTCGTTAGGTGAAGAATGGTTCCCAGTTTCATTCTTTTGTGTGTGCTGACCCTTTTCCCTCAATACCCTCCCAGCTTCACATTTCTTTTTCAGTTTTCTTGACTATTTGAAATCTTTTTGGTTCCATACATGTTTTAGGATAGTTTTTTCATAACTTTGTGGAAAATGTATGGAGTATTTTGATGGAAATTTTAATTGAATATGTAGAAGGCTTTGGTAGTATAGACACATTAAACAGTATTTATTCTTCCAATCCATGAGCAGTTAATGGTCTTTACTTTCTTTATGTCCTCTTCCATTTCTGTCAGCAGTGGGGGGGGTTTTAGTTTTTGGGCCCCAGATCTTATGACTCTTTGTTAGGGTTGATTCATAACATCTATGATTTTTGGTACAATTGTAAACGGATGGATTCCTTGGCCTTATCTTTCTTTTTTAAAAAATTTTTATTTATTAGAGACAGAAAAAGAGTAGGGTGGCAAGAGAGAGAAGAGTAAGAGGTGAGAAGCAGACTCCTTGCTCAGCATGGAGCACAATGTGGGGCTCAGTCTCAGAACCCTGAGATCATGAGCTAAGATGAAACTAAGAGTCCAACTCCGCAGCTGACTGATGCCACTCACGCCCCCTCCTTGCTTTTTCTTTCTTGCTGACTTTCATTATCAGTGTTATCCGAAATGCAACAGATTTACTATATGCTTGATTTTATAACCTGTGACTTTAGCTGAATTCATTTTCAGTCCTAGCAATTTTTTTTAGAGACGTATTATGGTTTTCTACATTGATAGCATCCATCTGCCAATGTAAGGTTAGACTTCTTCCTTACTCATTTGGATTCCTTTATTTGTTGTCTGGCTGTGGGTAGGGTTTCTAGTACTATGTTAGTAACAGATGACGAGAGTTGGCCACATCTTGTTTTGTTCCTAACTGTACAGGAAAAGTTCTCATTTTGCCCCCATTACGAATGATGTTAACTGGATTTTGTTTGAAATAAAAACCATCTGCACAGTGGAATGAGACGTCAACAAACTGAAGCAGCATTCGGAATGGGAGAAGATATTCTGCTAGTATCCAAAATCTACAAAAACTTATCAAACACACCACCCCAAAAGCAAACAATCCATTTAAAAATGGGTCAGCAGACATGAATAGACATGTTCCAAGTGACATACAGATGGTCAACAGACACCTGAAAAAAATGCTCGACATCACTTATCCATCAGGGAAATACAAATCAAAACTACAAGTGAGATATTACTTACACACCTTGTCAGAATGGCTAAAAATTAAGAGCACAGGAAACAAGCAGGGGTTGAATGTGGAGAAAAAGGTGACCCCTTTGCCCAGTTGGTGGGAAAGCAACTAGAAAGCCCCTCTGAAACAGTATGGGTGCGGTACCTAGGTGGCTCAGTGGTTGAGCATCTACCTTAGGCTCAGCCATGATCCCAGGCTTAGGATCAAGCCCCACATCAGGCTCCTCGCAATCACCTGCCTTCTCCCTCTGCCTGTGTCTCTGCTTTTCCCTGTGTGTCACTCATGAATAAATAAATAAAACTCTAAAAAAAAAAAAACAAACTATGGAGGTTCCTCAAAAGTTCAAAATAGAACTAACCACCCTCCTGTGATATCCAGACAATTTCACTATTTATATGCAGAGGATACAAAAATACTGATTTCAAAGGGATACAGCATCCTGACACTTATAGCAAGCTTTATCGAACAATAACCAGATAATGACAAAAGTCCAAATGCACATTTGACTTATTGACTGGAATAAAGAAGAGGTGGAATATATACACCAATGGAATATTATTCATCCCTCAAAGAATTAAATCTTGCCCATTAACAAGAGATGTGAATAGAACTCGAGTGTATTATGCTAAGGAAATAATAATTTGTCTTTTTTAGAGAAAGACAAATATCATATGATTTCACTCAATGTGGAATTTAAGAAACAAAACTGATGAACATAGAAAAAAAAAAAAGAGCAAAACCATAAAACCATGTTTTTAACTATAAAGAACAAAATGAGGGTTTTTGAAGGGAAGTTGGGACAATGGGTTAAATAGGTGATAGGATAAGGAGAGCACTTGTGATGAGGCAAGGTGGATGTGCTAAGTGATGAATCACTAAATCTTATACCTGAAACTAATACTACCACTGTATATTACTGACTAGATTTGAATACAAATTTGGGGGGAAAAAAAGAAAGAAAGCTCTCTGCACAAAACAGCAACAATTTTGAAAAAATGGATACAGGCCTTTAGATTGATATAAAAACGAATCCAAGAACTAGCTTCTAACTTCAAGGACTACCTTCTAAATACAGTGATCAGCTCCCAAGCCCAGTCCTTCTAATAACAACAAGATTTAAATGAGACTCTTTTTTTTTTTTTCTAAGATGAACTCAAGGAGTTTTATCGCCAAAGAATTGTTGATTCTTAAAATCCCAAAGATTGTTGAGTTCCTTAATCACTCAACATATCTAAAGATAATTTATCTTATTATTCCAATTTTCAATGAGTTAAGTTGTTTGTAGCTTATATTTTAAATTAAAAGAGTCCTTCTCAGAGCTTTTAGAGTGTTTGAAAGATAATTATATAATAAAACTCAGGAGCTTTTTTCTTAGGGTTTTACCTTCCTCTGCATTCCTCACTTCTCTTTGAAGAATCGGGTAGATTCCTATTATAAAGACATGAGAAAATATAATTGTTTTTACCATAATACAACCTTCTTGAGTGCAATTTTTTTTCAACCTTATTCAATAAATACAACATAATATGGAACTTCTGTGAAACCATTAAATGTGTGAAGAATAGCATTCCAGAAAAAAAAAAAAGAGTAGAAAATTTTTCCAACTCAGCTTGTTAAAAAAAAATAATAATAAAAGCAACAACCTTGAAAGCTAGTATCAGAATCTAGATTAAGAACAAAAAAGACAGCTAATTTTATTGATAAAGAACAATACAATTTATCTGTCACTAGCCATTCAATAGAGGGTCAGTTTCCAAACAGAGGAGTCATAGACTTAACAACATAGTCACGAGAAAAAAAAACCTACTGTAAAAGACTTTAATATCATTTATATAAAGCTTGTGACTGCTGTCAACTCTACCAAAAAATGCACAATTCTTTCAGATACAAGAGGTTTTGTAGCAATGTTGAGACATAATTTTTGTTTTTTTTATTCACCCCTTTGGACGAAGAATGGGAAATTGGTTAGTGTGTTGAGGAGCATGTACCCAGTATTACCACATTGTTCTTCTTATTACAATAATTTTGTGATAAATAAGCACAATGAGTGGAAGGAAGAAAGCTTAGACTGCAGTGATTCTAACAAAGCTAGTCCATTCGCTACTAATTTAGGTAAAGACCTTACCCTGAGGAAAGACATGTAATTACACCTAATATATTATTTTTAAACTGAGGGTTTTCATATTCAAAAAGTGAAATTGTTTTCACTAATTATTTCCTAACAAAGGAGTTCTAACATAATTTGAGAAAGACAAAACACACATATATACAAGCTCCATGAGCTTCGGTAGTTATTCTCTACAATTAGCCAACATAAGAGTAAATAAAATATGAAAGATAATAAAATATAAGACAGAAATAAAGTTCATTTAACTAATTAAACAAAATCCAAAAACATTTTAATTTTTAATTAAAAAATTTTTTTAAAAGATTTTATTTATTTATTCAAGAAGACACAGAGAGAGAGGAAGAACATAGGCAGAGGGAGAACAGGCTTTCCCCCGGGGGGCCTGATGTGGGAACTCGATCCCAGAGCCTGAATATCACACTCAGACTGAAGGCAGAACGCTCAACTGGCTGAGCCACCCAGACATCCCCCAAAACATTTTTAATTCACAGGCCAAAATTTTGGAATGAATTGTAACATTTTAACATGCACACACAACACACACACACACACACACACACACACATATAATAAACACACAATAGGACAGTCATTCAGAACTAGAATAAAAATATAGACAAATAATTAGGCTCAAAAATTGAAAGGAGCATATAACATAAACTTAATGAAAGCAGAAAAAAAAGAACTTTTTCAGTTCTTTGTTGTATGACCCACAATTTTAATTTATTTAAAGATTTGTATTTATTTTATTCATGGAGAGAGAGAGAGAGAGAGAGAGGAGAGAGACAAGGCAGGGGGAGAAGCACGCTCCATGCAGGGAGCCTGAATGAAGGATTTCGATCCGGGACTCCAGTCATGTTCTGGGCGAGAAGGCAGGTGCTAAACTGCAGAGCCACCCAGGGTCCCATGACCACAATTTTAAACAGTTTAATATATATATATATATATATATATATATCTGGAAAATGAAAAAAATAATGGTATTTTTCAGAAAAATAAAGAAATGTATAGTTAATGCAATAACACAGAAAACAAATATTCTGAATATTTTTCATTATAAGCAGATGGAAAGCCTCAGAAAAAGTTTTATTTAATATACCAACTACAGGGCAACCCGGTGGCTCAGCAAGTTTAGTGGCCACCTTCATCCCAGGGCTGTGACCCTGAGACCCAGAATCGAGTCCCACGTCGGGCTCCAACTTTGAGCCTGCTTCTCCTACTGCCTGTTACCTGCCTCACTTTCTGTCTGTGTTCCTCTCATGAATAAATAAATAAAATCTTTAAAAATACATAACGGAGGGATCCCTGGGTGGCGCAGCGGTTTGGCGCCTGCCTTTGGCCCAGGGCGCGATCCTGGAGACCCGGGGATCGAGTCCCACGTCGGGCTCCCTTACTTTGGAGTCCTGCTTCTCCCTCTGCCTGTGTCTCTGCCTCTCTCTCTCTCTCTGTACCTGATCCTAAATAAATAATAATAAAAATAATTTTAAAAAAAAGATTAAAAAATAATAAAAAAATAAAGAAATAAAGAAATAAGCCAACACAAAACAAATTTTGCGAAAATCGGATTAATATAAAAACACCAATATTTTATTTTTTTATGAAATAAATAGTATTTTATTAAATTTGTTTTCAAACAAGGAAGCAAAAAGTAATTTATGCTTTAGCAATATGCTAAATAACACCATGATTTTATTTAATTATTGATACATTATTAGGGCATTTTTAAATTTGAAAATGTGACATTAGAACAATATAAGCGTAATGCTTAACTAAATTAACATGGGGAAAAATTATACTTTTATCATGTATGGCTCAATAATAGTAAGAACAATTCCATATAGATTGTAATGGCAATGAGGAGACTTTAGTCTTATGTTTAATGACTTATAAAATATTTCCTTGATATTTGTTTTAATAAATAATTTAGTAGTTTTATGAACTTATTAGGGCAAATAACTCAAATGTGTATACAAAGTTCCAATTTGAAATTTTTATATTGATTGAGTTAATGGCCAAAGTTTGTTGCATTTTTCATTCTGATTCCATTTTAGCCTTCTACTACTATCCATCTCTCATCTATTTATCTGTTTTTTTTTATTCATTTATTTTTCCTTCAGAATAATTTTGGTTGTTTCTGCTTCAGACATTCCAGTTTGACTCATAAATTTTGGACCCTGAAATCCATTCCCTCTCCACATAGTTGATCATGGCGTCAAGCAGTGATCCTGATTCACACATGGTTTCTCAAACTATAAATACTATTACACCTTGATCCTTAAACAACACAGATTTGAACTGCCCAATTCCAATTATATAGCAGATTTCTTAAAAATAAATACCATAAAGTACTATGAATTTA
>NW_024570582.1:0-6898 GCF_018345385.1 Vulpes lagopus | reverse complement strand
TTCAACTTGTGGAGAGAACCCAAGGGTCCGTGGGGAAGTATGAGGAGAACTGTGGACTTGCTTGTTTTGCCCTCAGAAATCAGCCGTTTAAGACTACAGGTAATCCTCTGGGGTTGTGCGGGGACATAGATTGAAAACTGGTGGGGACGGTGCCTGTTTGTACCATTATAGAAGGCCAAATAGACTTCTTTTGGGAAACGGCATGCGGTGTTGGAAATTAAATAGGTGAATGAGAATCTCTGTATGCTGGTCTGTTTCAGGTCACTGATTCATACTTAGGAACGGGTTCTCTGAACAAGTCATGGGACAATGTATCTAAGTTATTTGAAAAGGAGTATAGTAAAGTAGATAAGGAGTTCAGATTTGAGAAAAATATTAAATCATTGTGAGGAAAGGAAGTAGAGGTGTTGTTGATCCCGGAAGTGGGTGGTTCTTGCATTTTTCACTAACGTATAGCTCGTATTATTCTGAACAGAAAAATGAAAGGGAAAGGAACCTCATGTGCTCGAGGTCATCTTTTCATCTATTAAAAAGGAAATTAATTACCGCTGTCGCGAACAGTGTCAGTGAGGACTAGATAGGGATTGGCTGGTGGATTGTAAGACTCCTGCTAGGTCAATTCAACCATAAAATGTAAAAACAAAACACACTTTATTAGTAATATCGCAAAATACCAATATAGCTGCAATATACATTTTCTTATTTTTATATTTTTATTTATTTATTCTATTTATTTAGTTATTTATTTATTTTTTGAGAGAGCGGAGACAGATGGAGAGAGAGGCAGAGACAGAGACAGAGCGGCGAAGCAGGCTCCATGCAGGGGAGCCTTCGTGGGACTCCATCCTGCATCTCCTGACATCCCACACAGGGCTGAAGGCAGCGTTGTAAATCGGCTGGGCCACGGGGCTGCCATGCTAATATACTTGTTAAATATATATTTTATTTATATTATTCATGAGAGGGAGAGAGAGGAGAGAGCGACGAGAGAGAGAGAGAGAGGAGGCAGAGAGACAGAGACACAGGCAAGGGGAGAGGCAGGCTCATGCAGGGAGCCGATGTGGGACTCCATCCTGGTGTCTCCAGGATCACGCCCGTGGGAAGAGGCAGTGCTAACGGCTGAGCCACCCAGGCTGCCCATTTTTCAATTCTTCTTAAAAACACACAATTTGACTTTCTTTCTGCAAAGTTTTATGCGGAGTTGGTGTACTTATCAATTATAAAGCTGTAGGGTATGGATCCAGGACTGCCCCTAAGGTGCATGTTCGAGCCCTCAGGCTGCAAGTGCAGCCTGGAAACCACCGAGCTTGTCTGACGGCCAACATCACACTGCTATGGGAACCAGTGCAGGTGGCTGTCCACGATTTACAGGAATCAGAAACCCAGTTCTCTCTGAAAACATCTGAGTCAGGGAATTGGTTTATCTCAGGGCAGGGTGAAAAAAGCTTACACTATCAGGATTTCTCTATCCCGAGATAAAATGCTTAGCCGTTTTTTGTGACTGTTTCTTTTTATATGTTGTTTGGCTATTTTTCTTGTTTTTTTTCCTATGCCCTACTTCTTTGGTAATTAGTTTGAAAGAAACGCTCACATAATGTAAATGATCTAGAAACTCAGGTAGGGGATCCCTAGTGGTGGCACAGCGGTTGGACGCCTGCCTTTTGGCCCCAGGGGAGCGATCCTGGAGACCGGGGTTCGAGTCCCACGTCGGGCTCCGTGCTTTGGAGCCTGCTTCTCCTCTGACTGTGTCTCTGCCTCTCTCTCATCTTCTGGACTATCATAAATATAAAAAAAAAAAAAAAGAAACTCAGGTTACAAAATATTCTAGCCAGTGTGGATATGTGTGATTTCACAGTTGTTGCTTGAAGGCTACAGAGTTTGTCTTGCAAAATTACATACCAACTTTTAATAACAGACTTTTTTGTACACTGCTAAAAATATGTCCATTGTCAGTGGGGAAGACAGGCAAAGAGTAGGGTTCCCCCAGGTCAACTGTCCCCACCAAAGACCTAGCCTAACTTTCAAATCATCCTGAAAACTATGAATTCGGCCTGAGATTTAAAGAGAGAACAGCTGGAATGCTACAGTGAGGAGGAGTTCGCCATTTCTATCAAGGTGGTTCCCACTGGGCCTCACTTGGACCTGGTGACTGTGGTTCCCACTGGGCCTCAGCCAGACCTGGTTGACTCTAGTCCCTAACTGGGCCTCACCTGTGCCTAGTGGACTCTGGTCCCCAACCGGGCTCATGTGGACCTGGCCGACTGTTAGTCCCCACTTGGCTTCGCCCTGGACCTGGTGAATGTGGTCTCACCTTCACCTCCTCTGGACCTGGTTGGTCTTGGTCCCCACCCAGGCCTCCACCTTGGTCATTGGTAGCTATGGACTTCCATCTGGGACCTGGTGCTGTGGTCCCCCCCCAACACCTGGGCCTCATCGACCTGTGACTGGGCTCCCAGCTACCAATGACTAGGATCCAGAATGGACCTTAGTTGTAATGACACCAGGACCATCCCCAGGGTCTCACTTGTTCCTGGTGACTATGGTCCTTGTCAGGCGCCTGATCCTGACTCATCCTTGGTTGGTTGTATGGCTCCCTATCGGAGTTGTTGTATTGTCTATGGTCCCTTCTGGGCCTCACCTGATGGTACTGGGCACGATTATTGGCCCTTTGCAAGGCCAGTAGGTTCTCTGAGTCTCCTGCACGGTGCTTGCTGGTCAATCCAAACACATCAAGAATGACGGAGGCGCGATGAATACTTTCCTAAGGTCAGATGCATCCAGGTGCCTCCCCATGGGGGGGAGGTCCCGTCCGTCAGACCGGAACAGAGGGACAACCCCATAGCCCGGAGGGGCACAGGCTGGGCTGGAACATCACACATGGGCCCCTCAACTGGCCTGTCTTTTGCTTCGCCCACCTACAGTCCACCTTCCCAGCCACTGTCCCGGGCACTCGCATCACCCTGGGATCACAGAGCGCTCCCACCCCGGTATCAGGAGCGACACGGACGGAGGTCCCAGGAGGCTCTGGCAGAATGCCGATCTGATGCTCTGATTGCTCGGGGGTGAAATGTCTCCCAGCCGGGGGGAGATCCGAAGGTTTCTCTGAGATTCCCATCTACAACCGGACCGAGGGAGGAGAAAGCAATGGAGTGGAACCTTCTCAAAATTAAAACCTGATGCCAGCAAGAGTGCGACACACTCCCATCCCCTGAGGGCAAGGATGCGTGATATCCTGAGGGGGGACCTGGGGGGAGCACCAGGGACTCCGCCCACATTCCAGTGCGTGAAGAGGCAAGCCTGCTCACAGGCCAGTGGGGCCAGCAGGCCTGACTGTCTCCTCCCCTCACCCAACATGGTTGGGGGGGTGTCATCCTGTCGGGGGGACCATGATCTAAGGACGAGGCTGGAAAGGTCATGTATTGGGTCTCCAGGCCATAAGCACAGGCCTTACAGGTGAGCGGGGGTTCCGGGGAGTGTCGGTCTCTGACTGCAGCCACTCTTTCCCTGGACAGGGCCTTAGGGGGCCGCCCTACCCATGGGGGCCTGTGGAAAGGGCCCCTGCAGGAGCTGCTCACAGTCATCTCTTGGGGTCGGGGTGTTTTGGACCCCAGCCGGGAGGGCCAGTGCCCCCACCCAGACCCACAGGCCCCGAGTGGCCCCCCCCCCGGGGAGCAGGCATCAGCGGCCACTCACCTGTGACCTGTCGCTGTGTGGAGCGCCTCCTCTTTATGCACCAGGTACTGGGGAGAGTGGGAGAGTTGCGGGTACTGGGGAGAGTGGGAGTACTGGGGAGGAGGTGGGGGATCTGAGGAGTGTGGGGAGGAGTACTGAGCTACTGGGGGGAGAGCGGGAGGAGTCCCGGTCGCTTGTGAGCCAGACTCCAGTGCAGGAGTTGCTCGAAGCGATGCAGAGCCACAGTGAGCGCCATGCAGTGGGTGGTACCCGGGGGTGGCCACTGATTCAACACAAGTGGGGTCCCGCTCATGACTGTGGGCAGGCGGGGTCCAATCAGCACTTTAGCCCCTTCACCCTGAGCAGAGGGTCCGGCGGGAGGGTCCTGTCCCCATGCCAGGTGGGAGGGGGAGTGCAGGCTCCCTCCCACATTCCTCAGTTCCCTTCTTGGGCCTGCAGGCCTCCCACATTCTAGGTAGATGAGGGGTCACAGATGTCCCCCCGACCCCCAGGTTCACGCATGGGGTTTGCACTTAACAATTCGAGGGGCTCTTGCGTGGTTCAGTCGGTTCCACGCTCGACTCTGTAGTTTGGCTCAGGTCAGGATCTTGGGTTGTGGCGTGGAGCCTGAGTTGGCGGCTCGGGATCCCTTGGTCGTGAGGTAGTCCCTACAGGTTCCCCCTCTCCCTCTGCCCCTCCCTACTGCCCGTTCTCAAGAAAATCTTCTAAAATTAACATGATGACACGTGAGCATCTTTATCCCCTCTGCAGAGGTGCCTTCGTGTGTGAACGAGCGTGTTAATGCCTTTCACGGACCCAACGGGAGTCCACCAGAAACCCCTTTTCCTGTTTTTATTGAAGTACAGTCAACACACAACCGTGTGACAGTAGTTTCAGGCTACAACTAGTGACTTGACAATTCTGTGCCTTATTCAGCTCCTCCCACGAGAAGCGGCTGTCACCGTCTGTCCCCAGTACAAAGTTTGTCACAAATTTACTGGGACTCCATTCCCTAGAGCTGTACTTTTAATATTTCTTGTGGACTTATTTATGATCCAGACGCTTATAGGCTGTTTTACTTATGTTATCTACATTGCCAATGTTCCTACCACGGACCATCTGTCCATCAGTCACAGGATCCATCTACAATTAAACCAGGAAAGGACTTGGGGCAGCCCCGGGTGGTTCAGCGGTTTTAATGCCTGCCTTCCAGCCCAGGGCGTGATCCTGGAGTCCAGGATCTGTCCCACATCGGGTTCCTACACGGAGCGCCTTCTCCTCTGCCCGTGTCTCTGCCTTTTCTCTCTCTGCACTCTCTCTGTATGTCTTCATGGATATATAAATAAAATCTTTAAAAAAAGAAAAATGAGGAGAAAGGACCAAAAAAAAAAAAAAAAAAAAAAAAAGAAAAAAAAAAAAAAAAAAAATAAAAAAAAAGCATTACGATCCTCTCAAGAGTTGCAGGAAAAACGCATTTGACAAAGTACAACTTCAAAAGCCTAGTGGGTTTTGAGGAAATGTCTATCAACAGAATAAAGTTTCCGCTAGAAGCCCGCAGCTGACATCCTCTTCATGGTGATGAAAACCTGATGACAACTCGTCTCCCTAAGATCAGGAACAAGGCCAAGGAGGTCCCTCGCAGTGCTGGAGGAGTCCTAATGTAGTCAGCAGACAGGAAACAGCAAAGGTTCCAACTCTGGATGGGGGACGTCACACTGTCCCTATTTGTTGAAGACGCGGTGCCTTAGAAACAGGAACCCGAGAGCCCCACCTAAACCTGTTAGAGAATTTAATGATTGAATTCAGTAAATTATGGGACACCAAATGAAAACTACAGAGTTAGTCTTAGCCTTGCTGCTTCCTGAACAATGAGATCAGAGGAACGAAATGAAGGGACGTGACTCCCTTCTCAGGAGCTTCACTGAGATAAATAAATGAGTACTGAACGAATGGAGCACAAGACTTGTGCACTGAGCCATACCAGGCTCTGGGGAGGCCGTCCTGGGCTTTTGGGGTGGAAGCCTCCTTCTTGTGTGAAATGTCCACAGTTCCTTGAAGCCCCCCTGGTTTCAATGTCATTCCTATCAAAATCATGGTCGGTAGATCCTAGAAGGTAGGAAAAAAAAAAACCCTAACATCAGTTCAGCCCCCACAAATGACCCGGACAGACAAATCAGTATTGGAAAGCAGGACAGAGTGGGGCGCAGCATCTTCCTATTCGAACGAGTCACAGTGACACAGGATAAAGCAGTGTGGTTCTCGGCCCCCTGCTGGCTGTCTGTCAGTTAAAGCATCGACTCCTGACCTCACCTCAGGTCCTGTTCTCGGGGGTCGTTGAGTTCTAGCCATGGGCTGGGCCAGGGCACGAGGTGTGGGCGCCTACTTAGACCCACAGGGGGTGGTTCCAGCATAAGCTGAAGGAGCAGAACAGGGAGTCCAGACGAGAATGTTCTGATACAACTGATTTTGGTTAACTTAATTTAAACCCAATTATTATCGTATAGTGTATAATACTTTTCAGAGGTTAGAATTCAGGGATTCACCAGTTGGAGTGAACAGCAGTGATCGTGACATCACCTTGCCGTCCTTGTTGCCCATTCCCCGTTATCCCCTCCCCCGCTCCCCTCAGCGGGACCCTCAGATTGTTTTCCAATGATTACGATCTGTATTTCCTGCATCTGTTTTCATCTTATTCGTTTTTCCTTCCCTTCACCGATTGTTCATCTGCTTTGCTTCTTTATTTCCCCCCTATGAATGACACCATAGGGTCATTGTCTTTCCGACTGACTTATTTCATTCAAGGATCCCTCTAGTTGTCTCGCATCATTGACATGGCAAGATTTCCTTCTCTTTGATAGCAGTACCATTCCTCTCTCTATGACATCATCTATCTCTAGCTTTGTCTGTTGCTTCGTACTCCTTATATTTGTAGAATTAAAATAAACCATCATCATATTTAAAAGAATAAATTTTAGTGTGTCTTCACCTTGTTTAGGTTTTAATTTCCACACCCCTTTATTTCTAAACTGATTTTCTTCGAGAGCAGCATATTATGATTTATATTTTACGAGAATATTTATTTATATTGTGTGGAACCATCGTTGCGCAGTAGACCCTCCGAGTTATCATTGCATCTGTATCTTCAGTAGCTGAAGAAGACAGTGCTCCAGGCGTGCACCTGCTTAGGGTTTTTTCCACGCCGAGTGTAGATTTTACCCCCGGGCAC
>NW_024570581.1:0-6879 GCF_018345385.1 Vulpes lagopus | reverse complement strand
CAGATTGCGTGAGGACAGGTCTGATGTTTCCCAAACACGTTTTTCCCAAAACACCTCTCTGTGCACCTGACATTGGATGGCTGGCAGCTCCACCCACAAGGCACCCGAGGGGGGAGGGTCCTTCTTTTAGCTCACACTCCAAAGGTAGCAATGCCCGAATCAGCTTCCACTAGCTGCGTCTACTGGCCGTGAGAACCAGCAGCACTGAAAGTCAGGACTTTGCCGTTTTAACCGCTCTACTGCACCAGTGACAGCCCCCATTGAGGCCTGCAGCTTGCCCCTTGTCGGCCCCAATGTGCTTCTGACAACATGTCCGGTGAGATGTATCTGAACCCATGTGCAGGCAGTTGTGGAACTGGAAGACGCAATCAGCTCATCTCACAGAAGAAAGTTCTTCTGAGAGAGAGCTAGCAACTAGGTCATCAGGGTTGGAAGTTAGTATGTACCACCCATTCTGAAGGAGGAAGTCGTCATAAAGTCACTGATTGACTAAGAGACACTTGCCTCTCCCAAAGCTTGAATCCCGTGTCCAACGTAATCCTAGCTGCAAAGGGTACAACAGGCGGTCAGCATGGGGGAGGTGAAAACCATAAGCTGCAACCCAAAGGAGTGGCATGCCTGGAGCAGCTTGTGCAAGCGACGAAATATTGACAAGAAGCCAGTCACATTTGGTTCTCTCTCGCTCCTTCCATCGTAGAACGAAATGCTGTTGCAAAGCGAACATGCAGGCAGATCAGTTGGTGGGAGCAAGTGCCATAAGCTCAACTCTCGGAATGTGTACGCTTATTGCAGGCAGATGCCTGCCAGACACTAATTGATGGAACTAGGACGAGCTACACTCTCATTGAACAAACGTTTGCAATGTTCTGTATGAGATCCATACACTAGAGAGAATCCTGACACTCTCCACATGCTTTTCACACTACGTGTTGGGGCCCCTTTAAACAAAGGGATGCTGAGCCCTATCTGTAGGGGCGGGTTAGGAGGGGGGAGGGTCCTCCCCTTGACCTAAAAGCCCCCACAAAAAGGGGCATGCCTAGAAGCCAGCTTTGAACTAGCTGCATCGTGGCACTGAGAACGCAGCAGTACTCTAAGCGAGGAGGTACCCAGAATACCACCTCCACAGCAAGCTGAAGACACCATCCAAGTCCACTATTCACTTGCTCTCACAACCTCTGAATGCTGAGGTGCAGATGTTCGAAACCTCATTCGCAGCAGTGTGCAACTTGTGAGGACTGAGGTGAGCTCAACTCCCCGAGTAATTTGCTCTCGGACAGGCGTTCAGCTAGCTTCTCTCGTATGCCCCTTTACGACGTAGCACCGCGCTCACACAGGAAATACTAGAAATCGCTAGAATGACCGTTGGATCACTAGTCTTGTGTGCCCGGGACATTCCACTTACTCTCAAAACACTTCAGTCACGCATCGGGCTAGTCCTAGTAGGATCGCGGTGTACCTGCAGGCAGGATGTGGGAGGAGACAGGCCATAAGCTCACACTCATGAGCGTGGAGCTAGGAGGCATATGTCTGCTCCCCACTCTCAGGGGCGTTTAGAACCTAGCTACACTCTAAATTGAACAGGACGTTGGCAATAGCTGGGAAATTTAACTCAGATTTCGTGAGGGCAGGTCCCGAGCTTCCACACCATTTTTCAACACCTCTCTGGGGCACCTGACATGTGGATGCTGCAGCTTTCCCCCCACCAAAGGGCCCAAACCCCAGGGGGAGGGGCCTTCTTTTTTTTTGCCAACTCTCCAAAGGTGCATGGCCCCGAATGGGACCCTTTTTCCCCTAGCCCGCTTTTTACTGGGCCTGGAACGCCGCAGCAATGGAAGCAGGACCTTTCGTTTATACCCGCTTTTCGCACCGATGAAAAGCACCATTTTGGGCCTCAGCTTCCCCTTGGTCCCATGACCCTTTTGAAAAAAAACAGGGCCGTGGGGGAAGGGCGTAACTCCATGTGCACAGTGTGGAACTGGGAAGGACCGCAAGTCAGCTCATCTCAAAACAGAAGAAAGTTTTTTCTGAGAGAGAGCTATGCAACTAGGTCCTCAGGTTGAAGTTAGTATGTACCACCCCTCTGAGGGAGGAAGTCGTCAGAATCCCGGATTGAGCTAAGAACACTTGCCTCTCCCAAAGCTTGAATCCCGTGTCCAACGAAATCCCACTTGCTGCAAAGGTACAGTGGCGTCACATGTGGGAGAGGTTTGAAACCATAAGCTCAACCCAAAGAGTGTGCATGCCATGGAGCAGCTGTGTGCTAGGCGCGAAATTGACAAGCCAGTCACTTGGTTCTCTCTAGGCTCCTGTCCCGCGTAGAACGGAAATCTGGTGCAAGCGAACCGTGCAGCAGACAGCATGTGGGAGCGAAAGGCCATAACTCAACTCTCGGAAGTGTGTACCTTTGCAGCAGATGCCTGCCCCGACACTAAATGATGGAAGCTAGAACAGACTAACACTCTCATTGAACAAGGACGTTGGCAAAATGTCTGTATTGAGATCAATACACTTGAGGAGAATCCTCTGTCATCTCTTCCACATGCTTTTCCACACTACGTGTTCCGCGCCTAACATAGGGATGCTGACCTATCTGTAGGGGCAATTAGGATGGGGAGGTCCTGCCCTGTCCTTACCTCGCACAAGGAAGCATGCCCAGAACCCGCTTTCAACTAGTGCGGTCCTAGGGCAACCTGAGAACGTTGCAGAACTCTAAGCCAGGAGGTACCAGAATACGCACCCACTGCAGCTGGAGACACATCCAAGTCCGCTTATTCCACTTGCGTCACAACCTCTGACAAACTGCTGAGGTGCCGAAGATCAAAAACTCATTCTGCAGGAAGTGTGCAACTGTGAGAGACTGAGGGTGAGATCAACTCCTCCGAAGCAAGTTGCTTTAGGACAAGGCGTTCAGCTAGTTCTCCGTATGGCATTAGGTTTGTAGCACCGCGCTCCCCACGGGGAAAAACTAGGAAATTTTTTAGATAAGTTTGGGGTTTGCCCAAAATCGTGTTCCCGGGGACTTTCCATTTCCCTCTAACCAACATTTTCAGTCACGAAATCGGGGCTGGGCCCGTTGGGAAAGCGGGGTTTTATTTGCAGGCAGGATTGGGGGGGAAAAGTATAAGCTCAACTCTGGGAAGTGTGTTTTTTTGCGGGCAGATGTTTGCTAGCCCGCTTTGTGGGTGTAGGACCGAGGTACACTCTCATTGCAAGGCCCTTTGCAAGGGCTGTATTGAGATCAGATACATTTGAGGAGAATCCTGTCACTTCCACATGCATTTCACAAACCTCTTCCGGCGCCTAACATAAGGATGCTGGAACTTTATGTCTACAGCCCAGTCAATGCAGGAAGGGTCCTGCCCTGACCTCAGCTCGCACAAGGAAGCATGCCTAGAACCCCAGCTTTCAACTAGCTGCGTTTTTAGGGCAGTGACAACGTAGCAGTACTCTAAGCCCAGGAGTACTCAGAATACCACTCCACTGCAGCAGGAGACACCATCCAGCATCCAATCTGCTTTTTCCCCACTTGTGTCCACAAGCCTCTGACAAACGGCTCTGTTGCAGATGTTGGAAACATCATTCTGTGGCAGTGTACAAACTGTGAGGGATCTGAGGTGAGCGCAACTCTCCGAATACGTTCCTTTTGGACATGGTGTTCAGCTAGCTTCTCTCGTATGGCACTTAGGATGTACACCTGGCTCACACAGGAAATACTAGAAATCGCTAGATTGAGCTAGGAGGCACTAGTCTTGTGTGCCCGGACTTTCACACTTACCTCTCCACAACACATCAGTCACGCGCATCGGGGCAGGCCTGTTAGGAGCGCGTTGTACCTGCAGGCAGGAGAGGGAGGGACAGGCCATAAGCTCATCTCAGGAGCGTGTATGCCTAGTAGGCAATGTTCTGCTCCCCACTCATACAGGGAGTGTAAATCTAGCTACACTCTAATTGAACAAGGACGTTGCAATCCGCTGTATTCAACTCAGATTGCGTGAGTACAGGTCTGATATGCTTCCACACGCAAATACACAACACCTCTACGTGCAACACTGACATGTGATGTTTGGCAAGCTCCACCCACAAGGCCCCAGGCGGGAGGGTCCTTCTTGAGCTCAACTCTCCAAAAGTAGCAAGCCCCGAATGGCAGCTATTCCACTACTGCGTTACTACTGGCCGTGAGAACGCAGCAGCACTGAAGTCATGAACGTTGCTTTATACCGCTCTACTGCACCGAGTGACAGCCCCATTGAGGCCTGCAGCTGCCCCATGCGTCCATGAGCTTCTGACAAACAAACGTTCCGGTGAGGATGTTCAACTCCATTGCAGGCAGTGTGGGAACGGGAAGTACCACGCAAGTCAGACTCATCTCACAGAAGAAGTACTTCTGAGAGAGAGCTAGCAACTAGGTATTCAGGTTGGAGAAGTAGTACGTACCACGCCACTGAGGGACAGGAAAGTCGGTCAGAAGTCACTGGATTGAGCTGAGACACTTTCCTCTCACAAAGCTTGAATCCCTGTCCAAACGAAATACCCTGGCTGCAAAGGGTACATGCGGTCAGCATGTGGGAGGTTGAAGCCATAAGCTCACCAAAAAAATGGGGGGGGGGGGGAAAGGGAAAAAAAAAAAAACAAAGAGTGTGCATGCCTGGAGGCAGCTTGTGTAGGGCGCGAAATATGACAACCCAGTCACTTGGTTCTCTCTCGCTCCTGTCACGCTAGAACGAAAAGCTGTGCAAGCGAAACCGTACGTGCATCATGGATAATGGAGCGAATGGCAAAAGCTCAACTCTCAGAAGAGTGTGTACGCTTTGCCAGGCATATGCCTGCCAGACACTAATTGATGGAAGCTAGGACAAGCTACACTCTCATTGAACTTAGGACGTTTTGCAATGTCTGTATTGAGATCAGATACACTAGAGGAAATCCTGTCACTTCCACTTCTTTCCACACTACGTGTTCCGGCCGCTAACAGAGGGAGCTGAGACCTATCTGTAGGGGCATTTAGGATGGGGGAGGGTCCTGCCCTGGACTCAGCTCGCACAAGGAAGTCATGCCTAGAAGCCAGCATTTCAACTAAGACTGCGTTCCTCGGCAATGGGGAGAACGTAACAGTGTTCTAAGCCGGGAGGAAACCCAAAAATACCATTCCACGGAAGCTGGAAAACCCCCACCCCAAGCCCGCTTATTCCACTTGCGTCTCACAAGCCTCTGACAAACTGCTGAGGTCAGATGTTCGAAATCAATCTGCGGGCAGTTGAAACTGTGAGGGATGAGGGTAGATCAAATCTCCAAAGGGCAAGTTGTTTTTGGAAAAGGGTTTTCAGCTATTTTCTCTCTTTATGGCCTTAAAAAAGTAGCACCGGGCTCACACGGGAAATACTAGGGAAAATCCTAGATTGACCTTGGGGGATGCACTAGTCTTTTGTCCCCGGGATTTTTCCACTTACCTCTCCCCAACACTTCATCACGCATCGGGCTAACCCTGTTGGGAGCGCGGGAAACCTCCCGGCGGGGGAATGTGGGGGGGAAAAGGCCATAAGCTCAACTCCCCAGGAGCGTGAGGCCGGGACAGAATCTCTCCCCACTCATACAGGGGTTTAAACCCTAGTAAAACTCTAATTAAAAAGGGCTTGGGCAAACCGTTTTTTAAACTCAGATTGCGTGAGGACAGGTCTGATGCTTCACACCCCTTTTCCTCAACACCTCTTGTGCACCTGACATGTGGATTTGGCAGCCCCACCCACAAGGGCCCACCCGAGGGGGGGAGGGTCCTTTTTTGAGCTCAACTCCCCAAAAGGGTAGAAAGCCCCGAATGCAGTTTTTTCCCACAAAGCTGCGTTTATGGCCGTGGAACCAGCACACGGGAAGTCGGGAAACTTTGCATTTATACCTCAAACTGCCCCGAGTGACAGCCCCATTGGGGCCCTTTCCAGCTTGCCCTTGTGCCCCATGACTTCAAAACAAACATGCCCGGTTGGGGATGTTCGAAAACTCCATGTCGGGCAGTGTGGAACGGGGAAAGGAAACCGCAATCAGTCATCTCACAGAAAAAATTTTTCTTCTAAAGGAAAATTACAACTATCCAAAAAGGGTTTGGGAAGTTAGTATGTACCACCCCCCTGAGGGGGAATCGTCAAAGTCACGGTTTTGGACTAAAAAACACTTCCCTCCCCCCAAAGTTTGAATCCCGTGCCAAAACAAAAACCCCTTTGGGGCTAAAAGGGGTCCAGGGGGTCAGAAATTTTGGGAAATTTTAAAACCAAAACCCTCAACCCAAAGGGGGCATGCCTTGGACACTGTGTGCTAGGCCCCAAATTTGGAAAAAGGGCCAGTCATTTGGGTTTTTTCCTTTCTGGGCTCCTGTCCCCGGTAGAACGAAATGCTGTGCAAGCGAACCGTGCAGGCATCGGGAAATGGGGGAGCGAAAGGCCATAAGCTAAAATTTCCCAAAAGGGGTGTCGCTTTGAAAGGCGATGCCTCCCAGACACAAATTTTGATGGAAGTTTGGGACTGAGCTAAACTCTCATTGAAAAAAGGCTTTTTGCAATGTTGTATTGAGATCAATACATTGGGGAGAATCCTGTCACTTCCCATGCTTTTCACACACGTGTTCCGGCGCCTAAATGGGGATGCTGAACCAAAACGGTAGGGGCATTTTAGGATGGGGGGGGTCCTGCCGTGCCCCTTCAGCCCAAAAAGGAACAATGCCTGGGCCCCCAGCTTGAATACCTTTTCTTGGGGGCATTTGGAAAAAACGCAGCAGTACTGTAAGCAGGGGGTACCCAGAATACCACCCCACTGAAAGCTGGAGACACCTTTCCAAGCCGTTTATTCCATTTGGGCGCCCTCACAACCTCTGACAAAGGCTGGGGTTTGCAG
>NW_024570579.1:0-6261 GCF_018345385.1 Vulpes lagopus | reverse complement strand
TACGTGTTGGTAGGATGTGGGTAGGGACAGTCATTAGCCCAACTCTCGAAGTGTGTATGCTTTGCAGGCGTTGTCTGCTAAGAACTTTGAGGGAGCTAGGACGAGCTACACTCTCATTGCCCAGGCGTTTGCAATGTCTGCATGAGAACAGATACACCTGAGGAGATCCTGTCACTTCAACATGCTCTTCACACAACATGTTCTGGCACCTAAAATTAGGATGGCTGGGACATACGCTACGGGCAGTCAGAATGGCGGGAGGCTTCCTGACCTGATCTCAGATCGCACAGGAAAGCACGCTACAAGCAGCTTTCAACTAGCCTGCGTTCCTCTGACACTGAGAACGTAACAGTGTTGTAAGCCATGGACGTTACCCTGAATACACTCTACTGCGCTGGAGACACCCTCCAGGTCTGTTATTCCACTTGCAGTTCACAGCCTCTGACAACGGCTGTGGTGCGATGTTGGAAACTCTTTCTGCAGGCAGTGTGCAACTGTGGGGGATGAGGGTCAGCTCAACTTTCTCGAAGTTAGTTGCTTTAGGACAGGCGTTCAGCTAAGCTTCTTCTCGTATGGCACTTAGGATGTCGCACCTGGATCACACAGGAATACTAGGATAATCGCTGCGTTGAGTTGGATATGCATTGTCTTTGTGGGCGGACTTTCCACTTACCTCTCTCACACTTCAGGCAGCATCGGGGCTTAGGCCTGTTCGGATCGCGGTGTAAGTGCAGTTGGGATGTGGGAGGACAGTCCATTAGCCAATCTCGGAAGTGTGTAATGATTTGCACGCAATGTCTGCTAGACACTTTGATGGGAGCTAGGACGAGCTTCACCTCTCTATGAACAAGGTTGTTTGCATGTCTGCGCTGAGATCAGATACACCTGAGGAGAATACTTCACTTCCACCCATGCTCTTCACACAACCTGTTCAGCCACCTAACTTATGGATGTGGGCCTACGTCTACGGGCAGCCAGAATGCGGGTGGGTCCTGCATGAACTCAGCTCGCACAAGGAAGCACGCCTACAAGCCAGCTTTCAACTAGCTGCGTTCCTCAGCACTGAGAACGTATCTGTGTTCTAAGCCAGAGGTACCCAGAATACCACTCCACTGCAGCTGGAGACAAACTCCAGGGTTTGCTTATTCCTACTTACGTCTCATCATGCCTCTGGAATACGGCTGTCGGTACAGATGTTGGAAACTCTTTCTGCAGGCAGTGTGCAACTGTGAGGACTGGAGGGTGAGCTCAAACTCTCCGAAGTAAGTTGCTTTCGGACAAGGTGTTCAGCTAGTTTCTCTCGTATGGCACTTAGGATTCGCAGGTGACTCACAAGGAAATACTAGGAAATCGCTGGTTGAGTTGATGCACTTTAGTCTTGTTGGCGGGGGGACTTTTCCACTACCTCTCAATATCACTTCAGGCATTCATCAGGGCTAGGCTGTTAGGAGCGCGGTGTACGTGGTGCAGGCAGGGAGTGGGAGGGACAGTTCTAAACCCAAACTCTCAGTTAAATGTGTATTGCTTGCAGGCAGTATTGTCTGCTAGTCAATTCTGATGGGATTTAGGACTGAGTTACCTCGCATTGAACAGGTCGTTTGCACTATCGTATGAGATCAGATACACTTTAGCAGACGTCTGTCACTTCCACTGCTTTTTCACAACTCTTCTGGCTCTTCCTAACTAAGGATGCTGGGACCTTCGTCTACGGGCACTAAGGATGCGGCACGGTCCTACCCTTACCTCCAGTTCTCACAAGGTAGATCGCCTACAAGCCAGCTTTCATCAGCTGCGTTTCTTAAGGCCCTGAGAACGTATCAGTGTTCTAGCAGGAGTTTCCCCAGGATTACCACTTCCACTGCAGCTGGAGGACACCTCCAGTTCTGCTTATTCCAATTGCGACTCAGAAGCTCTGACAACGGCTCTGTTGCAGATGTCAGAAACTTTTCTGCAGGCTGTGTGCAATGTGAGGGACTGAGGTGAAGCTTCAACTCTCCCAAGCGAAGTTGCTTGTATAAGGCGTACAGCTAGCTTCTCCTGTATGGCACTTTGGATTTGTACTCACCTGGGTCACACTGGAAATACTAGGAAACAATAGATTGAGATGGTTGCACTAGTCTTGTGGGACCGGGACTTTTCCACTTACCTCTCACATCAATTCAGTCACGCATCGAGCCTAGGACCGTTAGAAGAGACGATGTTAACTTACCTGCAGGCAGGATGTGGTGAGGAGGGACAGGACATAAGTCAATCTATCAGGGTCATGTTTGCCTGGGAGGCAGATGTCTGCTCCCCCCCCTCTACAGGGGAGTTAGCAACTAGCTTCACTCTAATTGAAACAAGGACATTGGCAATCGCTGTATCAACTCACCTTGCCGTGAGGAGGCCTGACGTTTCCACAGGGCATTTCTACAATGTCTCCTGCACCTGACTTGAGGATGTTTGCAGCTCCACCCACAGGGGAACCGGAGGTGGACGGTCCTTCGTTGAGTCAAACTCTCAAAAGGGAAGCATGCCCCGAAATTCAGCTTTCCACTAGCTGCGATTCTTATGGCTTTAAGAAAGTAAGCAGCAACTGGAAGTCAGGAAGTTGCGTGAATATTGCTTACTGCACCGAGTGACAGGCCCCATTGAGGCCTGCAGCTTGGCCCCTGGGCGTCCTTGAGGCTTATGACAAACATGTCTAGTGACGATGTTCATAACTCCAGGTGCAGGCCGTGTGGAAGTTGGAAGGACCGCGAATAGCTTCATCTCACAGAAGGAAGTTAGTTAACCCGAGAGAGCGCTTGCAAACTAGGTACTCCGGGTGGAAGTTAGTATGTACCACTCATCTGGAGGAGGAAGTCATCAGAACTCACTGGATTGATGCAAAGAGACATTGCCTATCCAAAGCTTGCAAGTCCCGTGTCCAACATAATTCCCTGGCTAGCAAAAAAGGGTACAGGCGGTCAGCATTGTGGTGAGGTTGAAGCAATCAGCTCAAACCAAAGGAGTGTGCATGCCTTCGGAGCAGCTGTCCGCTAGGCGCGAAATTGACAGCCAGTCATTGGTGTCTTTGTCTGTGCCCGCGTATAGAGAGAATATCTTACAAGCGAACCCGTACAGGAGTCAGGATGTGGGGAGCGATAGGCATAAGATAAACTCTCGGAAGTGTGTACGCTTTCCAGGGCAGATGGCTGTTAGACACTTATTGATGGGACGTGACGAGCTACACTCTCATTGAACAAGACGTTTGCGATGTCTGTATTGGTACTTCTGATTCACTTGAGCAGAGTCCTGTCACTTCCATATGCTTTTCACTCAACTCTTCCGGCACCTAAATTAAGGAATGCTGGGAACCCTAGGTCTACGGGCAGTCAGGATGTGGGTGGGGTTCCTGCCCTGACCTCAGCTCGCACAAGGAAGCATGCCTACAAGCCAGCTTTCAACCAGTGTGTTCTTTCAACTAGCTGGGCACTGAGAACGTAGCGTACTCTAAGCAGGAGGTACCCAGAATTCCACTCCACTGCGGCTGGAGGACACCCTCCAGGTCTGCTTATTCAACTTGCGTCTCACAAGCCTCTGAACAAACGCTCTGGTGCAGATGTTGGAATAACTCATTCTGCAGGCAATGTGCAACTGTGAGCGAATGAGGGTCAGTCAACTCTCCGAAGTAAGTTGCTTTTGGACAAGGCGTTCAGCTAGCTGCTCTCGTATGCTCTTAGGTTTTAGCACCTGACTCACACAGGAAATACGAGAAATCGATGGGTTGAGCTTGAGACAACTAGTCTTGTGGGCCGGACTTTCCATTACCTCTCACAAAAACACTTCAGGCTCGCATCGGGGCTAGGCCTGTTAGGAGCGTCCGGTGTACGTGCAGGCAGGATGGTGGGAGGACGTCCTAAGATCACTTCGGAAAGTGTGTATGCTTTGCGAACAGATGTCTTGCTACCGTTTGATAGGAGCTAGGAACGAGCTACACCTCTCATTGAACAAGGACGTTTGCAATGTCTGTATTGAGATGAGATACACTTGAGGAGAAGCCTGTCACTTCCACATGCTTTTCAAACAACCGTTATTCCAGGCATAAAAACCTAAGGATGCTGGGACCTATGTCTACGGCGCACATAGGATTCGGAGAGGGTTCCTGCCCAGACCTCAGCTGATCAAGGGAAGCATTGCCTACAAGCCAGCTTTCAACTAGCTGAGTTATTAGGGCACTGAGAAAATGTAACAGTGTTCTAAGCCAGGAGGTACCAGAATTCCACTTCCACTGTAGCTGGAGACACCCTTCAGGTCTGTTATTCACTTGGTCTCAGAAGCTCTGACCAAAACGCCTACTGGAGCAGATGTTGGAAAACTCTTTTTCTGCAGGCAGTGTGCAACTGTGAGGGACTGGAGGGTGAGCTCACTCTCCCGAAGTAATTCGCTCTCGGGACAGGCGTTCAGCTAGCTTCTCCGTTTATGGCAATTAGGATGTACCGTCCTTGCGTACTGAGGAAATACGAGGAAAATCGCTGGATTGCGCTTGGAGGCACTAGTCTTGTGGGCCGGACTTTCCACTTCCTCTCACAACACTACGGGCACGCATCGGGGCTAGAACCTGGTTAGGAGCGGGTGTACCTTCAGGCAGGATGTGGGAGGGACAGGCCATAAGATTCACCTCTCTGAATTGTGTATGCTTTGCCAGGCAGATGTCTGTTAGACACTTTAATGGGGACCTAGGACGAGCTACACTCTCATTGGACATTTGCAATGTCTGTATTGAGATCAGATTCACTTGAGGGAATCCTGTCCTTTCCCACATGCTTTTCACATAAGCTCTTCCAGAGCCTAACTAAGGATGCTGGGAACTATGTTACGAGCAGTAGGAGCGGGAGGGTCTGCCTGACCTCAGCTCGCACCAAGAGCATGCCTACAAGCCAGGTTTCAAACTAGCTGCGTTCTTAGCGGCATGAAATCATAGCAGAGAGTACTCTAAGCCAGGAGATACCTAGAATACTACTCCACTGCACTAGAGACACCCTCAGGTCTGCTTATCCACTTGCGTCTCACAAGCGTGTGACAAACGGCCTGTGCAAGTGCAGACATTCGAACCTCATTCTGCAAGCCAGTGTGCAACCTGTTGAGGGGACTGAGGGTGAGGCTCAAACTCCTAGAAGTAAGTTGCCTTGGTACTAGGCGTCCCGCAGCTTCTCTTTTATGGACATAGGCTGTTGCACCTGGCTAACTAGACTTAATAGACGAAGGAAATCACGCGGATTGAGCATGGAGGCATATAGTCTTGTGAGGCCCCAGGGGGGGACTTTCTCCACATACTCTCTCAACACTTCAGTCCGACATCGAGCCTAGGCCTGTTAGGAGCGAGGTGTACCTGCAGCAGGATGTGGGAGGGATGGCCTTAAGCTCAACTCTCAGGAGCGTGTATGCTGGGAGGCAGATTGTCCTCGCCACTCATACAGGGGAGTTAGAACTAGGTACACTCTAATTGAACAGGGGACGATGGCAATCGCTGTATTCACTCACCAACACGTGAGGTACCGCAGTGCTTCACACCTGCCATTTCTGCAATCCTCTCCTGCTCCTAAAATTGAGGAGTGGAGGCAGCTACGTCTAAGCAGGCATGATGCGGTGGGGTCCTGCCTTGAAATCATAATCTCAAGGGAAGCATGTGCCTCAGTGGCAGCTTTTCCAGTAGCTAGCGTTTCTTAAGGCCGTGAAAATGTCCGCAGCAGTGTAAGGTGTATATGCAGGCGGTGGATGAAGCTGTCCGGGAGGTGCGAAAGTGACAAGCAAGTCAACTTGGTTCTCTCTCTGCTACTGTTCCTGCCGTTGAACGAAATCCTGCTGTGGAGCGAACCGTACAGGCAGTCAGGATGTGGGAGGGGAAACAAGGCCAAAGCTCAACTTCAGAAATGTGAATGCCTTTAGGTACATGTTTGCTTGCACTCCTCACAGGGGAGATAGAACCTAGCACGACTCTCATCTGACCACAGGCTGTTGGATACCTGTATTGAATTCAGATTTCAACTTGAGTTCAGGCCAGACACTTCCACATGCTTTACACACAAACTCTTCCAGCACCTCACTTAAGGGAATGATAGGAGGTATGTCTGCAGGTAGCCGGATGTGGGCAGGTCCTGCCCTGAGCTCAGCTCTCACAAGGAAGCACCCTAGAAGCCGTTTTCAACTAGCTAGTTGTATGCTGTGGTGTCCTTCTAAACCTAAACCTATACTTGGTCACTCCCGTCCCCCAATGGGCTCAGCTGGGCTGGCTGGCCT
>NW_024570578.1:0-6470 GCF_018345385.1 Vulpes lagopus | reverse complement strand
GTTTCCTGCTTCGATATTAGTAATATTTACTTGTAATTAAGTTGATTAGCCCCATTTATGTCTACAGCACAGCTTCTCAGATTATCTGTGGTAAAGAACTGATGTTTTAAATTCTAGTCCATTATAGATCTACCTATGGCCCTACTGTGAACTGAACTGCATACCACTCAAATTCATATGTTGTTTTCTTTTACATATAGCTGTCCTGTTTTCTTAATACCATTTATTGAAGAAATTGTTCTCCATTTTGTATTCTTGCCTCTTTTATCATAGATTAGTTGACCTAATTAGTATAGTTTTTTTTTCTGAGCTCTCTTCTGTTCCATTGATTTATGTGTCTGTTTTTGTGCCAGTACCATAATGTGTTCATCACTACAGTTTTGTAGTATATCTTGAAAACTGAATTTGTGATACCTCCAGCTTTGTCTTTCTCCAGGTTGCTTTGTCTGTTTGAGGTATTTTGTGACCAAGAAAAAAAGACAAAGTGCCCAAATAAATAAAATCAGAAATGGAAGAGAAAAAGTAGCATGTGACACCACAGAAATACAAAATATTATAAGAGACTGCTGTGAACAATTATATGCCAACACATGGGACAACCTAGAAGAAATGGATAACCCTAGAAACACAATATTCCAAAACTGAATCAGGAAGAAATACAAAATTATTTCTGATTTTATTTATTTGAGTTTTCTTCTCTTTTCTTCTTAGTGTAGCCAAGTTTTGTTTAGTTTTGTTATTTCTTTCTATTATTTTTCTGGTCTCTGTTTTATTTATTTCTGTTCTGATCTTTCTTATTTCCCTTTTTCCCCAACATTTACTTATTGATTTTCTGTCTAGACGATCTATCCATTGTTGAAAGTAGGGTATCGAAGCCTTCCACTATTATAGTATTTTTGTTTTTTTCTCCTTCAGACCTTTAAAAAAATTATATATTTATTTTAGAGACAGTGTGTGGGGGGGAGGGGGGTAGGGAAGGGCTAAGGCAAAGGGAAAGACTTAAGCAACTCTGGAGCTTAAGGAACTGTCGTGGAGCTTGATCTCATGACCCTGATCATGACCTGAAGCTGAAATCAAGAGCTGGATGCTTTACCAACTGTGCCAGCCAGGTGCCCCTGATTCAGATCTCTTAGTATTTGCTTAATATATTTAGGTGCTCTTACGTTGGGCACATGTGTATATATTGATGATTATTAGTTCTTCTTGATCAAGTGACTCTCGTATCATTATATAATGAACTTCTTTGTCTTTTGTTACTATTTTTGGCTTAAAGCCGATTTTATGTAATGTAAGTATAGCTACCTCTGCTCTCTCTTGGTTTCAACTTGTATAGAATATCTTTTTCATCTGTTCACTTTTAGCCTATGTATACTAAAGCTGAAGTGAGTCTCCTATAGGAAGCATATATTTGAGTCTTACATATTTTATCCATTCAGTCACTCTATGTCTTTCCATAGGAGAAATCAATGCATTTTCATTTTAAGTAATTAATGATAGATAAGGACATATTTACACCATCTTATTGTTTCCTGGATGCTTTTTATAGTTCCCTTAAACCTTTCTTCCTCTTTTGCTGCATTCCTTTCTGAATTGGTGATTTTCTCTAGTTGTATGCTTTGATTCTCTTCGGTTTATCATTCATGAATCTATTGTAGGTTTCTACTTTTTGGTTACCATGAGGCTTACATGAAACACCTTATATGTATAATAGTCTGTTTCATACTCATAACAAACTATAGTCACAAATTAAAACTCTACACTTTTCTCCCCTTTTATATTTTTGATGTCACAGTATGCCTCTTTATGTTAATAAATCATTGTAGCTATAACCATTTTTAAACAGTTTTCTCCTTTAACTGTTGAACTAGAGTTAAGTGGTTAACATAACACCATATTGGAGTAGGAGTATTCTGAATCTGAGAGTATTTTTTTAATAATAAATTTATTTTTTATTGGTGTTCAATTTGCCAACATACAGAATAACACCAAGTGCTCATCCCGTCAAGTGCCCACCTCAGTGCCTGCCACCCAGTCACCCCCACCCCCCGCCCTTCTCCCCTTCCACCACCCCTAGTTCGTTTCCCAGAGTTAGGAGTCTTCTATGTTCTGTCTCCCTTTCTGATATTTCCCACTTATTTTTTCTCCTTTCCCCTTTATTCCCTTTCACTATTATTTATATTCCCCAAATGAATGAGACCATTCAATGTTTGTCCTCCTCCAATTGACTTATTTCACTCAGCATAATACCCTCCAGTTCCATCCACGTCAAAGCAAATGGTGAGTATTTGTCATTACTAACGGCTGAGTAATATTCCAATGTATACATAGACCACATCTTCTCAATCCATTCATATTTCTGTTGGGAGCCGCGTGCCAGGAAGGGGTTAATGGATTGAGCAAGGGCTCTCTGTTGACTCTTTTAACCTCGGCTGACCTGTCTCACCCTTGTTGTTAAAGGCTTGTGGCTCAAGGATGCATACCATTGCTATCTAAGGGCGCATACCTTGGCTATCTATTCAAGGGCGCATACTATCGCTATATATTGTGAAAAGACATGTTTGGAGAACTAAGCTTAAGACATCCTGCTTGATATACAACCCTGCTCTATAAAAGAGTGAGTAACACAAATAAAGTTGGCATTGTGGCTGAATCCGGCCATATGTCCCTCCTGCTCCCACTCTGTTTATGTCTCTTTTCTTTTCCTCATTCCCTTACCCTCATCCCTGGACAGTTGTCGCCCCCAGCGCGCGCGACATATTTTGATGGACACCGAGGCTCCTTCCACAGTTTGGCTATTGTGGACATACAGCAATTTGGCAGTGTGGCAGGATACAAAATCAATGCCCAGAAGTCAGTGGCATTTCTATACACTAACAATGAGACTGAAGAAAGAGAAATTAAGGAGTCAATCCCATTGACAATGGCACCCAAAAGCATAAGATACCTAGGAATAAACCTAACCAAAGAGGTAAAGGATCTATACCCTAAAAACTACAGAACACTTCTGAAAGAAATTGAGGAAGACACAAAGAAATGCAAAAATATTCCATGCTCATGGATTGGAAAAATTAATATTGTGAAAATGTCAATGGTACCCAGGGCAATTTATACATTTAATGCAATCCCTATCAAAATACCATGGACTTTCTTCAGAGAGTTGGAACAAATTATTTTAAGATTTGTGTGGAATCAGAAAAGACCCCGAATAGCCAGGGGAATATTAAAAAAGAAAACCATAGCTGGGGGCATCGCAATGCCAGATTTCAGGTTGTACTACAAGCTGTGGTCATCAAGACAGTGTGGTACTGGCACAAAAACAGACACATAGATCAATGGAACAGAATAGAGAATCCAGAAGTGGACCCTCAACTTTATGGTCAACTAATATTCGACAGAGGAAAGACTACCCACTGGAAGAAAGACAGTCTCTTCAATAAATGGTGCTGGGAAAATTGGACAGCCACATGCAGAAGAATGAAACTAGACCACTCTCTTGCACCATACACCAAGATAAACTCAAAATGGATGAAAGATCTAAATGTGAGACAAGATTCCATCAAAATCCTAGAGGAGAACACAGGCAACACCCTTTTTGAACTCGGCCACAGTAACTTCTTACAAGATACATCCATGAAGGCAAGAGAAACAAAACCATAAATGAACTATTGGGACTTCATCAAGATAAGAAGCTTTTGCACAGCAAAGGATACAGTCAATAAAACTAAAAGACAACCTACAGAATGGGAGAAGATATTTGCAAATGACGTATCAGATAAAGGGCTAGTTTCCAAAATCTATAAAGGACTTATTAAACTCAACAGCAAAGAAACAAACAATCCAATCATGAAGTGGGCAAAAGACATGAAGAGAAATCTCACAGAGGAAGACATAGACATGGCCAACACGCACATGAGAAAATGCTCTGCATCACTGTGTGGAGGTTCCTCAAAGAGTTAACAATAGATCTGCCGTAAGACCCAGCAATTGCACTGCTGGGGATTTACCCCAAAGTTACAGATGCAATGAAACGCCGGGACACCTGCACCCCGATGTTTGAGAGTCCGTTTATCTTTACCAACGTGTTGTATATTTTCAGGTGTTCTCATATGGCTAATTATCAACCTTTCAATTCAGCTTCAAGCACTCCTTTCAGCATATCTTGTAAGGCAGCTCTAGTGATTGTAACTTCCCTCAGTTTTTGTTTGTTAGAAGAAGTCTTTATTTTGCCTTCATTTCTGAAGACAGCTTTGGCAAGTTAAGTATTCCTGGTTGGCAGTGTTTTTTGGTTTTTTTTTGCAGGATTTTGAATATATAATTCTATTATCTCCTGGCCTGCAAGATCTCTGCTCAAAAATCTGCTTTAGCCTTATGGGACTTACCTTGAATGAGAGATTTTTTTTTTTCTTGTTGCTTTTGAAATTCTTTCCTTGTCTTTGATTTAGTCAGCTTCATTATAATATGTCTTGTAGAAGATCATTTTGGGTTGAAATTTCGTGGTGACTTATTAGTTTCATGAACTTAGATATCCACATCTCTCCCCAGATTTGGGAAGTTCTCAGCCATTATTTCTTTAAACTAAACTCTTCACCCCCTTTTCTCTCCTCCTTCTGTGACTCCAGTGATACTTCCATTGTTTTTTGTTTTGTTTTGTTTATCATGGTGTCCCATAATTTTCATAGGTTTTCTTTATTCCCTTTCATTCTTTTTCCTTTTGGCTCCCCTATTTGGATACTTTAAGTTGACCTATCTTTTACCTCACTTATTCTTTATCCTGCTTTGTCAAGTCTGATATTTAAGGTCTCTACTGAACTATTCAGTTACTGTATTCTTTAGGTCCAAAATTTCTGTTTAGGGTTTAAAAAAAAATGTCTTCTATCTCTTTGTTGGACTTCTCATTTTCTTCTTGTATTGTCTTCCTGATATTGTTCAATTGTTTATATGTGTTTTCTTATAGCTTCTTGAGCATCTTTAGAAGAACTGTTTTGAATTATTTGTTGAGCAATTCTTGGATCTCCATTTCTTTGGGGCCAGTTACCAGAGATTTACTCTATTCCTTTGGTGGAATTGTTTCCCTAATTTTTTGTGATTCCAATAGCCTCTGGTAGATCTGTGCACTTGAAGAAGTCACCTCTTTTGAACTTTATAGTCTGACTTTGGTAAGGTAAGATTTTTACTTCAGAGTAGGGGCATGCTGATTCAGGGTACCAAGTGTAAGGGTATGAGTGGCAATGGGTGTCTTTGGCTCTGGCCACTGAGGTCCACAGAATCAACATCTCTGTGGTCCTTGGTGAGCATTCAAAGGGTCCATAGTATCTTCAAGGGCAGTTGGGGTCCTCAGTGGACCTCCAGGTACAATGGCTAGGGACCAGGCAAGTAGTGGTGCTAGCCAGAGCTTGTGGTGACATATTTGGCTGCAGGGTCTAGCTGCAGGTGCCTGTGTAGTGTCATGTGCCAGCTGGGCACATAGTGTTGTGGTGGAGTCTGGACAGCAGCAAAGCACAGGCCCAAACACAGGCTCACTTGCCTGCACTACTGTGGCTGCTGAGTATTTCCATGGGTGCAAGGCAGTGTCAACTGTTGTCAGGAGTCAGACCTGGGGTGTGTAGGTACACACCTGAAGGAGCTAGCTCTGGCATAGGCCAGTGACAGAAAGCAGGGCCTTATCTGGGCCCAAAAACAATTTCAGAAGCCCTGGCTGTTGGTGCCCTCTCCTATGCTTTCACAATCTTACTCCAAGGCATGAACACTGCAGTGGAGCCCAGTTATCAGGCTGGCAGTGGACAAGTGCACAGCTAGATGGGTAAGTCCCAAGCGCACACATGGTGGTGGGGTCAGCAGTGGGGGTCTAGGCTGGCATTTTACACTTTACACTTGTGCACCTGCAGAGGCCTGGGCTGGCTGCTGGTGCAGTTTCCAGGCTCTTCTGAGAGCCAGAGAGGGGAAGTAGTGGGAGGAGACTCAGTCAACTGACATCAGCAGATATCAATACCTGTGGGGTACAAGCTAGTGAAAACTACAGAGGTTGCATGGAGGCTAAGTTGGCCACTGATTTCGTCAGTGGCAAAATGTGCTGCATGTCTCTGAAACAGGTTGTGCTACATGGCTGCTCTTAGTTACTCTTGTGTTTCTCTTTTGCTTCTAACCATCTCTTTATATTTCACCTTTGTTGGTCTCTGGGTGGGATGAAACTGAAGTGGGACCTTTGTGTGGTACTTTGAATGGCTGGGGAAGCTGGTCACTCATTCTGCTTTTCCTTTTCTATTAACTGGAATTCTCTCTGGCCTGGGAGTTCCCTCTTGGAACTGAGCAGTTGGCACATCTCATTCTTTGTGAATTTCTTTGCAGAAATTTTCAGGGATGAAGGTTTGAAACAACACATATAGTACACAGGGGGCATTGATATGACCAAAGGCTCACAATATCCCTCCTATGAGAAACTATAAAGTACGGGGCTGTGAAAACATCTTCAA
>NW_024570577.1:300000-433016 GCF_018345385.1 Vulpes lagopus | reverse complement strand
CCTATCCATTTACCGTAACCTAACCCTACCTACCCTACCTAACCTGTAACATTAACACTAACCTAACCTAACCTACTAACCTAACACCTAACCTAACCCTAACCTAACCCTACCCCTACCTAACCCTAACCTATACCCTAACCTAACCCTAACCACTAACCCTAACCGTACCCTAACCACCTAATCCCTAACCTAACCAACCCTAACCGTACCCAAACCTAACCCGTACCCTAAACTTAACCCTATCCCTAACCAGTACCTTAACCCTAACCCTAACCGTACCGTAACCCGTACCCTAACCCTAACCCTAACCCGTAACCTAAACCTAACCCTAAACCTAATCTCTACCTTAACCCATACCCTAACCCTAACTCTAACCCGTAACCTAACCCTCGATCTAACCCTAACCCATACGCTAAACACCTAACCCTAACCCTAACCCGTACCTAACCCTACCCTAACCCTAACCCTAACCGTACCTAACCCTAACCGTATCCTAAACCTAAACCTTATTCTAACTCTAACCCGTACCCTTACCCTAACCCTAACCCTAACCCTCAACTTACCCCTAACCCGTACCTTAAACCTAACCCTAACCCTAACCCTCTTGCTAAACCATACCATAAACCTAACCCTAACCTTAACCCCAACCCGTTCCCTAAACCTAACCCTACCCCTAACCCATAACGTAACCCTTCCCTAACTCGAAACCTAACCCGTACCATAACCCTAACCAGTACCCTAACCCTAAACCTAACCGCAACCCATACCCTAACCATAACCCTAACCTTAACCCTAACCCTAACCTGTATCCTAACCCTAAACCTAACCCTCAACCTAACCCTAAACTGTATCCGAACCTAACCCTAACCCTAAACTTAACCAGTACCCTAACCCTAACCCTAACCCATAGCCTAACACGTACACTAACCCGTACACTTACCTAACCCTCACCCTAACCGGTACCCTAACCTAATCGTAACCCGTAGCCTAAGCCGTACACTAACCCTAACCCTCACCCGTACCCTAACCCGTACCCAAACCTAACCCTAACATTAAACCTAAACCTTAACCCGTACCCTAAACCTAACCCTAACCCAACCAGTGCCCTAACCCTAACCCTAACTTAATCCTAAACTGTACCCTAACCCTAACCCTAAAACTAACCCTAACCCATAACCTAACCCTAACCCTAACCTGTACCCTAACCCTGACCCTAAACCTAACCCTAACCCGTACGCTAACCCTAAACCTATCCGTAACCAGTTCCATAACCCTAAACCTAATCCTAACCCATGCCCTAACCCTAACCCTAACCCGTACCCTAAACCGTACCCTAACCCGTACCCTAACCCGAATCCTAACCCTAACCCTAATCCGTACCCTACCCTAACCCTATCCCGTATCCTAACCCTAACCCTAACCCTTACCAGTACCCTAAACCTTCCCCTTGCCCGTACTATAACCCGTACCCAAACCCAAACTCTAACCCTAACCAGTACCGTAACCATAATCCTAACCCATACACTTACCCTAACCCTAACCTTAACCCGTACCTATCCCTAACCATAACCCGTACCGTAAGCTGTACACTAACCCTAACCGTTACCGGTACCCTAACCCGTACCCTCAACCTAACCCTAACTCTAACCCTAAACCTAACCCGTACCATAAACCTAAACCTAATCCAAACCATTACCCTAACCCTAACACTACCCTAACTGTATACCGTACCCTAACGCTAACCCTAACCCGTAACTTAATTCTAACCCTAACCTGTACCCTAACCCTAACTGTAACTGTAACCATAAACCTAACCTTAACCCTAACCCGTACCCTAACCCTAACACTACCCTTTCTGTAACCCGTACCCTAATCCTAATCCTAACCTGTAACCTAACCTTAACCCTAACACGTACCCTAAACCTAACCCTAACAGTAACCTTAACCGTACCCTAAAACTAACCCTAACACTAACCAGTACCCTAAATCTAACCCTAACCCGTACCATAACACGTATCCTAACCGTTACACTAACCCTAAACCTAATCCTAACCTGTACCCTAAAGCAAAACCTAACCATAACACTAACCAGTACCCTTAACCAAACCTAACCCTAATCGTAACCCATACCTTAACCCTAATCCTAACCCTAATCCGTACCCTGAACCTAACCCTAACCCTAACCACTACCCTTACCCTAAATCTCACCCTAACCCGTACCCTAACCTGTACCCTAACCCTAACCCTAAACCGTACCCTAACCCTAACCCTAACCTTACTGCTAACCCGTACCCTCAACCTTACCCTAAGCCGTACTCTAACCCTAACGGTACCCTAACCCTAACCCTTACACTAACCCTAACCCGTATCCTAATCCGTACCCTAACCCGTACACTAACCCTAACCCTAACCCTAACCCTAAACCGTATCCTAACCCTAACCTTTACCCTAAACCTAACCCTAACCTGTAACCTAACCCTAACCTTAACCATTACCCTAACCCTTACCCTAACCCTAATCCTAACCTGTACACTATCCCTAACCCTAACCCTAATCCGTACCCTAACCCTAAGCTAACCCTAACCAGTAACCTAAACCTAACCCTAACCCGTACCGTAACCCATCCCCTAACCCTAACCCTAACCCGTAACCTTACCCTAACCCTAACCACTACCGTAACCCGTACCCGAACCCTAATCCTAAACCATAACCTAACCCTAACCCTAACCAGTACCCTAACACTAACCCTAACCCTAACCCGTACAATAACCCGTAACTTAACCCGTACCCTAACCCTAACTCTAACCCTACAGCTAACCCGTACCCTCACCCTTACCCGAAGCCGTACCCTAACCCTAACCCTTACCCTAAACCTAACCCTAACCCTACTGCTAACGCCGTACCCTCATCCTTACCCGAGGACGTACCCTAACCCTAATCCATACCCGAACCCTAACCATTACACTAACCCTAACCCGTACCCTAACCCTAACCCGTACCATAACCGTAACCCTAAACCTAACAAGTACCCTAACCCTAAACCTAAAACTAACGCGTACCCTAACACTAACCCTAACCCTTACACGTATCCTAACCCTAACCATCACCCTAAACCTAACCCTAACCCGTACCCTAAACCTAACACTAAACCTGATCGTACCCTTACCCGTACACTAACCGTAACCCTAACCCGTACCCTAACGCTGAACCTAACCCTAAACCTAACGCTAACCTTAACCCTAACCAGTACCCTAAACCTAACCTAACCGTAACCCTAACCCCTACCCTAACCCTCACCCTAACCTAACTAGTACCCTAACCCTCCCCTTACCCTAACCCTAATCGTACACTAACCCTAACCCTAACGCGTACCTTTACCCTAAACCTAACCCTAATCCGTACCTGAACCCTAACCCGTACCCTAAGCCGTACACTAACGCTAAACCTAAACCCTAACCCCAACCCTAAACCTTTCCATAACACAAACCCTAAACACTTACCCGTACCCTATCCCGTACCCTAAAAAATACCCTAACCCGTACCAACAACCTAACCCTAAACCTAAACCGTACCTTAATCCTAAACCTTACCCTAAACCTAACCCTAACCGGTTACCTAACCCTAAAACTAACCCGTACCCTACACCGGACCCTAATCCTGAACCTACGGCTAACCCTTACCCTAACCCTAACCCTAACCCTAACCTGTCACCTAACCGTAATCAGTACCCTATTCCTAACCCATACCCTAACCCTAACCCTAAACCTAAACCATACCCTAACCCTAACCCTAACTGTAAACCCAACCCATAACCTAAACCTAACCCTAAACCGTACCCTAACAGTACCCTAACCCTAATCGGTAACGTAACCCTAACACTAACCCTAAGCCTAATCAGTACCCTAACCCGTATCCTAACCCATACACTAACCCTAACCCTAACCCGTACCATAACACTAACCCTAACGCTAACCCGTACCGTAACCCTAGCACTAACTCTAACGCTAACCCTAATCATAATCCTAACCCGTACCTTAAGCCTAACTCTAACCCTAACCCGTACCCTAACCCTCACCCCAACCCTAACCCGTACCCTAACCCAAACCCTAACCCTAAACCTAACGCATACCCTAACCCTAACCCTAACCCTAAACAGTACCCTTACCCTAATCCTAACCCTAACCCGTACCCTACCCAATCCCTATCCCGTAACCTAACCCTAACCCTAACCCTAACCCGTAACCAAACCCTAACACTAACCCTAACCCTAACTCGTACCCTAACCCGAACCCTAACACTAACACTAACGCCTACCCTAAACTAACACTAACCCTAACCAGTACCCTAACCCTAACCCAAACCCATACCCTAACCCTAACCTTAACCCGTACACTTACCCTAACCCTAACCATAACCCGTACCCTAACTCTAAACCTAACCCGTACCCTAAGCCATACCCTAACCCTAACCCTAACCCGTACCCTAGCCTGTACCCTAAAACTAATCCTAACCCTATCCCTAAACCTAACCCGTACCCTAGCCCTAACCCTAAAACAAACCAGTACACTACCCCTAAACCTAACGCTAACGCTAACCCTAACGCGTACCCTAACCCTAACCCATACCCTAACCCGTACCCTAACCCTAACACTAACCAGTACCGTAACACAAACCCTAACCCTAAATGTAACCAGGACCCTCACACTTACCTTAAGCCGTACCCTAACCCGAACATGGACCCAAACCGTAACCCTTACACTTACTCTAACCTGTACCCTAACCCTAACCCTAACCGGTACCCTAACCCTAAGCCTAAATCTAACCCATTCCCTAATCCTAATGCTAACCCTAACCCTAAGCCCTAACCTAAACCTAACCCTGCCCCTAAACTGTACCCTAACCCTAACCCGTACCCTAACCCGTACCCTAACATGAACCCAGCCCTAACCCTAACCCGTAACCTAACCCTAACCCTAACCCTACTGCTAATCCGTACACTCACCCTAACCCTAACCCGTACCCTAACCCTAACCCTAACCCCAACCTGTACCCTTACCCTAACCGTAACTTTAAGTCATACAGTAACCCTAACCCTATCCCGTACAGTATACCTAACGCTAAAACTTACCCAATTACTAACTTGTACCCTAACCCCAACCCTAACCCTAACCCTAATGCGTACCCTTACACTAACCCTTAACCAAACCAGTACCCTATCCCTAACCCTAACCCGTACCCTCACCCTAACCCTAACTCTAACCCGTGACCTAAACCTAAACCTAACCCGTACCTTAACCCTAAACCTAACCCGTACCCTAACCCTAACCCTAACCCTTACCCTAACCCTCACCCGTACCCTAACCTTAACCCTACCCTTATCTCTACCCTAACCCTAACCCTAACCCTAACCCTAACCTGTACCCTAACCAAAACCCTAACCCTACCCCTAACCAGTACCCTAACCCTAACCCTAATCCGTATCCTAACCCTAACCCTAACCCTGATCCGTACCCTAACCCGAAAACTATTCCTAAGCAGTACCCTAAAAATAACCCTAAGCCGTAACATAACCCGAACCCTAACCCTTAACCTAAACCGTAACCTAATCCTAACCCTGACCCGTACCCGAACCTTAACCCGAACCCTAACCCTAACCCTCACCTTTACCCTAACCCTTACCCTCACCAATACCCTAACCCTAACCCGAACCTGAAACCGTACCCTAACCTGTATCCTAACCCTATCCCTAACCAGTACCCTAACCCTATCCCGAACGCTAAACCTAACTCTTAACCTCACCCTGACCCGAAGCGTAACCTAACCCTAACCCGTGACCTAACCCTGACCCTTAAACTAACCCTAACCCGTACCCTAACCCTAACCCTTAACAGTACCCTAACCCTAACCCGTACCCTAACCCGTACCCTAACCCTAACCCTAATCCTCACCTTTACCCTAACCCTAATCCTAACTCTTACCCTAACCAATACCCTAACACTAACCCTAACCCGAAACCGTACCCTAACCCGTACCCTATCCCTACCCCTAACCAGTACCCTAACCCTATCCCTAACGCTAAATCTAACTCATAACCTCACCCTTAACCGAAGCCATACCCTAACCCTAACCCATAACCTAACCCTAACCCTTAAACTAACCCTAACCCGTACCCTAACCCTAACCCTGACCACTACCCTAACCCTAACCCTAACCCTAAGCCGTACCCTAACCCTAACGTGTACCCTTCTACTAACGCCAAACAGTACCCTATTCCTAACCCTAACACTACCCCTAACCCATACCCTAACCCTAAACCAACACCTAATCCGTACCCTAAAACTAACCCTAACCCGTAACCTAATCCTAACCCTAACCCTAAACCGTACCCTACTCTAACATTAACCCTAACCCATACCCTAACCCTAACCCTAACCGTAACCCTAACCAGTACACTAATCCTAACCCTAAACGTAACCCTAAAGCTAAACCTAACCCGTACCATACCCTAAACCTAACCCTAAACCTAACCCGTACTCTAACCCAAACCCTAACCCAACCAGTACCCTAACCCTCACCAGACCCCTCACCCATACCCTGACCCTAACCCTATCCCTAAACCCAACCCATACCCTAACCATAAAGCTAACCCTAACCTGAAACTTAACCTTAATCCGTAACTTAACCTAACGCCTACCCTAACCCTAATCAGTACCCTAACCCGTGCCCTATCCCCTACCCTAAACCTAACACTAATCCGTACCATACCCTAACCCTAACCCGTACCCTGACGCTAACTCTAACCCGTGCACTAAACCTAACCCTAACCCTAACCCTATTGCTAAATCGTACCCTAACCCTAACACTAACACTAATCCTAATAAGTACCCAAACCCTATCCCTAACCCTAATCCTAACCCGTACACTCACCCTAACTCCAACCCGTACTCTAACCCTAACCCGTACCCTAACCCTAACCCTTAATCAAACCCTAACCCGTACCCTAACCCTAACACTAACCAGTACACTAAACCTAACCTTAACCTTAACCCTAACCGAACCCTAACCCTAACCCTTAGCTTTACCCTTACCCTTACCCTAACCCTAACCCATACCCTAACCCTCACCCTAAACAGTACTCTTAACCTAACCCTAACACTAACCCTATTGCTAAACCGTACCCTTATCCTAACCCTAACACTAACCCTAACCCGTACCCTAACCACTACCCTAACTGTAACCCTAATCCTAACCCTAACCATAACCATAACCCTAAACCTAACCCTAACACTAACCCTAACCCGTACCCTAACCGTACCCTAACCTTAACCCTAACCCTAAACCGCACCTTAACCCTAACCCTAACCTGTACCGTAACCCTAACTCTAACCCTAACCTGTACCCTAACCCTAACACGTACCTAACCCTTACCCTAACCCTAACCCATACCCTAACCCTAACCCTATACTTATCTCTACCCTAACCCTAACCCTAAACCTAACCCTAACCTGTACCCTAATCCAAACCCTAACACTTACCCTAACCAGTACCCTAACCCTAACCCTAAACCTAACCCGTACCCTAATTCTAACTCTAACCCTAACCCTAATCCGTACCCTAACCCTAAACCTATTCCTAACCTGTACCCTAACACTAACCTAACCCGTAACGTAACCCATACCCTAACACTTACCCTGAACCGTAACCTAATCCTAACCGTAACCCGTACCCGTACTTTAACCCGAAACCTAACCCTAACCCTCACCTTTACCCTAACCCTAACCCTAACACTTACCCTAACCAATACCCTAATCCTAACCCTAACCCGATACCGTACCCTAAACTGTACCCTAACCATACCGCTAACCAGTACTCTAAGCCTATCCCTAATGCTAAACCTATCTCGTAACCTCACCCTTACCCGACGCCGTACCCTAACCCTAACCCGTAACCTAACCCTGACCCTTAAACTAACCCTAACCCGTACCCTAACCCTAACCCTTACCAGTACCCTAACTCTAACCCTAACCCTAACCCGTACCCTAACCCTAACCCTAACCCTAATCCTAACCCGTACCCTAACCCTAACCCTTACCCTAATACGTACCCTAACCCTAAACCTATTCCTAACCAGTACCCTAAAACTAACCCTAACCCGTACCGTAACCCGTACCCTAACCCTTACCCTAAACCGTAACCTAATCCTAGCCCTAACACATACCCGTACCTTAACCCTAACACTAACCCTAACCCTCACCTTTACCCTAACCCTAAACATAACCCTTACCCTATCCAATACCCTAACCATAACCCTAACCTGAAACCGTACCCTAACCCATACCCTAACCCTACCCCTAACCAGTACCCTAACCCTATCCCTAACGCTAAACCTAACTCGTAAACTCACCCTTACCCGAAGCCACTCCCTAACCCTAACCCGTAACCTAACCCTAACCCTTAAACTAACCCTAACCCGGACCCTACCCTAACCCTTACTAGTACCCTAACACTAACCCTAACCTGTACCCTAACCCTAACCCTAACCCTAAACCGTACCCTAACCGTAACTCTAAACCTAACCGGTTCTCTAACCCTAACCCTAACCTGTACCCTAACCCTAACCCTAAACTTAAGCTGTACCCTAACCGTAACCTTAACCCTAAACCTTAACCTAACCCTTACCGTAACACTAACCATAACACTCACCCGTACCCTAACCCTAACTCTAACCCTACCCGTACCCATACCCTAATCCTTACTCTAACCCTAACCCTAACCCGAACCCTATCCCTAAACCGTACCCTAACCCTAACTCGAACCCTAAGCCGTACCCTAACCCTAACCCTAGTGCTAAACCTAACCCGGACCCTTACCCTAACCATAACCCTAACACTTTCCCTAACCCTAACCCTAAACACTTACCCCTACCCTAACGAGTACCCTAACCCATACCCTAACCTGTACCATAACCCTAAACCTAATCCTAACCCGTACCCTAATCCTAACCTTAACCGTCACCCTAACCCTAATCCGTACCCTCACCCAAACCCTTACCTGTATCCTAAGACTAACACTAATCCTAACCATTATCCTAAGAGTACCCCTAACTCTAACCCTAACCCGTTCCCTAACCCTAATCCTAACCGGTACCCTAAACCTAAACCTAAGCCTAACTCGTACCCTAACCCTAACCCTATCCCGTATTCGAAACCTAACCCTGACTGTAACCCGTACCCCATCCCGAACCCTAACCCTAAATCTGACCCATACCCTAACACTAACCCTGACCCTAACCAGGACCCTAAACCTAACCCTAACCCTATCCCTAACCAATACACTATCCCTATCCCTAACCCTAAACTGTACCCTAAACCTAACCCGTACCCTAACCCTTAACGTAACCCTAACCCTAACCCGTTCCAGTACCTTAACCCTAACACTAAACCTTAACCTAACCCTAACCCTAACCCGTAACCTAAACCTAACCCTAACCCTAAGACTATGCCTAACCTGTACACTAAACCATACCCTAACCCGTATCCTCACCCAAATCCTAACCCTAAACCTAACCCTAACCCTAACCCGTACCCTACCCTAACTCTAACCCGAAACCTAACCCTAACCCTAACCCTAACCCTAAACCGTATCCAAACCCTAACCCTAACCCGTAACCTAACCCTAACCCTAACCACAACCCGTACCCTAAACCTAACCCTAAACCTAACCCCTACCCTAAACATAACCCTAACCCTAACCTGTACCCTAAACTTAACCCTGACACTAACCCTAACCCGTACACGAACCATAACCCTAACCCATACCCTTACCCTAAAACTAACCCTAACCCGTACCCTAAACCTAATCCAAACCCGTACCCTAAGCTGTACCCTAACCCTAAACTTAACCCATACCCTAACTCGTACCTTAACCTATCCCATACCCTAAACCTAACCCGTACCCTAACCTTAACCCTAAACCAAACCAGTACCTTAACCCTACCCTAAACCATACCCTAACCCTAATAGTAACCCTAAACCTATCCCTAACCCATACCCTAACCCTAACCGTACCAAACCTAAGCCTACCCCTAACCCTAAACCTAAACCGTAGCCAAACCCTAACTAATCCTAACCCTAACCCGTACCCTAACACTAACCCGTACCCTAAACTGTACCCTATCCCTAACTCTAAGCCTCACCCCAAACTGTACCCTAACCCTGACCCTAACCCTAACGCATACCCTAGCCCAAACCCTAACCCTAACCAGTACCCTAACTCTAACCCTAACCCGTAACCTACCCTAAACATAACCGTAACACTAACCCTAAAGCTAACGCATACACTAACCCTAACCATAACCCAACCTAACCCTAACCCTAACCCGTACCCTTACCCTAAACCTAACCCTAAACTGTACCCTAACCCTAAACCTAACCCTAACCTAACCCTAACCCATAACCCTAACCCAAACCAGTACCCAAACCTAACCCTAAGCCTAACCCTAAACCTAAACAGTACCCTAAACCTAACCGTAAACCATACCGTAACCCGTAACCTAAACCAAATCCTAACCCTAACCGGTACCCTAACCCTAACCCTAACCCTAACCAGTTCCCTAACCCTAAACCTAACCCTAACCCTAACCCATACTCTAACCCTAACACTAACGCATACCCTTACCCTAACCCTAAACCAAACCAGTACCCTAACCCTAACCCTAACACTAACACTAAACAATACCCTAACCCTAACCCTAACCCGTAACCTAACCCTCACGGGTCCCTAACCCTAACCCTAACACTAACCCGTACCCTAACACTAACCCTAACCCTAACCAGTACCCTAACGCTAACCATAACCCATATCAGTACCCTAACCCTAACCCTAAACAATACCCTAACCCTAACCCTAACCCGTACCCTAACCATAACCCTAAACCTAACCAGTATCCTAAACCTAACCCTAAACCTAAACCTAACGCTAAACTCTACCCTAACCCTAACCCTAACCTTACCAGTACCCTATCCCTAACCCTGACCCTCACCCTACCCTAACCCTAACGCTAACATGTACCCTAACCCTAACCCTGACCCGTACCCTAACCGTACCCTTACACTAATCCGAACCTTAACCCTAACCCTAATCCGTCAACTAACCCTAAACCTAACCCGTACCCTAACCCTAACCCTAACCGGTAACCTAACCCTAACCCAAACGCTAACCCGTACCGTAACCCTATCCAAACCTAACACTAACCCGTACCCTTACCCTAAACCTAACCCTAACCAGTACCGTAACCCTATCACTAACCCTATCCCTAACTCATACTCCGACCCTAAACCTAACCCTAACCCTAAACCTAAACCTAACCATAACCCGAACACTAATGCGTACCCTAACCCTAACCCTAAACCTAACCCGAATCCGTACCCTAACCCTAACCCGTACCCAGCCCTAACCCTAACCCTAACCCGTATCCTAACTCGTACCCTAACCCTAACGCTAACACTAACCCTAAACCCTACACTATCACTAACCCTAACCCTAATCAGTACCCTAACCCTACCGCTAAACCAATGCAGTACCCTAACCCTAACCCTAACCCTAACGTTAAACTGTACCATAACCCTAACACTAACCCTAACCCTAAGCCATAACAAACGCTAACCCTAACCCGTACCCTAAAACTAATCCTAACCCTAACCCTAAACCGTACCCTAACCCTAACCCTAACCCTAACCAGTACCCTAACCCAACCCTAACCCTAACTCGTACCCTAAACCTAACCCTAAACCTAACCCGTATCCTAACCCTAATCCTAACGCTACACCTAACCCTAACCTCTACGCTAACCCTAACCCTAACCCTAAACCTAAAGAGTACCCTAACCCTAACCGTAACCCTAATCCTAACCCTAACACGTACCGTAACCCTAACCCTAACCCTAACCCTAACACGTACCCTAACCCGTACCCTAACCCTAACCGTAACCCATAACCTAACCCTAACCATAACCTTAACCAGTACCGTAACCCATACCCTAAACCTAACCCTAACCCGTAACCTCACCCTAACCCTAACCCTAACCGTACCCCCTAATCCTAACCCTAACCCTAACCCTCAGCCTCACCCGTACTCTAACCTTAACCCTAAACCTAACAAGTACCCAAACCTAAACCTAACCCGTACCCTAACCCGTATCCTAACCCTAAACCTAACCCGTACCTTAACCCTAACCCTAAACCTAAACCTAACCCGTACCCTCACCCTGAACCTAAGCTGTACCCTACCCCTAACCCGTACCCAAACCCTAACCCTTGCACTAACTCTGAACCATACCCTAACCCTAAACCTAACCAGTACCCTAACCCTAACCATAACCCTAACCCTAACCCTAACCTGTAACCTAACTCTAACCCTAACCCGTACCCTAACCCTAATCCGTACCCTAACCTGTATCCTAACCCGTACCCAGGCCTAACGCTAACCCGTAACCAAACCCTAAGGCTAACCCTACCGCTAACACGTACACTCACCCTAACCAGAACCCGTACCCTAACCCTAACCGGTTCCCTAACCCTAACCCTTACTCTAACGCTAACCCTAACCCTAAACCTATTGCTAAACTGTACACTTACTCTAACCCTTACACTAACCCTAAACCTAACCCTAACCCGTACCCTAACCTTAACCCTAACCCGTACCCTAACCCTAACCCTAACCCTAACCAGAACCCGATCCCTAACCCTAACCCTAACGCGTACCCTAAACCTAACCCTAAACCAAACCAGTACCCTAACCCTAACCCTAACCCTAACCAGTACCCTAACCGTATCCCTAACCTTAACACTATCCCGTACCCAAACCCTAATCCTAACGCTAACCCTAACACTAACCCTAACCCGTACAATAAACTTAACCCTAGCTCTAACCCTATTGCTATCCCGTACCGTAATCCTAACCCTAACACTAACCCTAACCATAACCCTAACCCTAAACCATACCCTAAACTTAACCCTAACCCGTACCCTAAACCTAACCCTAACCCTAAGCCTAACCCTAACCTGAACCCCTATCCTAACCCTAACCCTAACCGTAACCAGTACCCTAACCCTAACCCTAACCCGAACCCGTACACTAACCCTAACCGTAACACGTACCCTAAACCTACCCCTAAACCAAACCAGTACCCTAACCCTCACCCTAACCCTTACCAGTACCCTAACCCTAACCTTAATCCTAATCCTAACCCGTACCCTAACCCTAACCCTAACCCTAATCCGTACCCCAAAACGAACCCTCACCCTAACCACTCCCCTATACCTAAACCTAACCCGTACCGTAACCCGTATGCTAACCCTAACCCTAACCCTTAACCTAACCCTAAACCTAACCCAAAACCTAACCATGACCCTAACACATACCCTCACGCTAACCCTATACCTAACCCTAACCCTAACCTTAACCCTAACCTGTACCCTAACCCTAACCGAAACCCTAACGCTCACGCGTACCCTAACCCTAACCCTAACCTTAACCAGGACCCTAAACCTAACCCTAACCCGTACCCTAACCCGTACCCTAACCCTAAACCTAACCGTAACCTCATCCTTACCCTATGCCGTACCAAAACCCTAAACTGTACCATCACCCTAGCCCTTACACTAACCCTAACCCTAACGATTACCCTAACCCTAATCCTCACCCTAACCCTAACCCTAACCCTAACCAGTACCCTATCCTTAACCCTAAACCTAACCCGTACACTAACCCTTACCCGTTCCCTAACCCATACCCTTACGCATACCCTGCCCTACCCCTTACCCGTAACCTAATCCTAACCCGAAACCTACCCCTAACCCGTACACTCACCCTAACCCTAACCCGTACCCTAATCCTAACCCATACTCTAACTCTAACCCTTACTCTAACCCTAACCTGTACCCTAACCCTCACCAGTACCCTAACCCTAAACTTAACCCTAACTCGTAACCTAACCCTAACACTAACCCTAACCCTAATGCGTACCCTTACCCGAAACATAAACCTCACCCGTACCGTAACCCTAACCCTAACCCGTACACTAAACCTAACCCTAACCCTCACCCTATTGCTAACCCGTACCCTAACCCTAACTGTAACACTAACCCTAACCCCTACACTAACCCTAACACTAACCCTAACCAGTACCCTAACCCTAACCCTAACCCGTTCTCAACCCTTACCCTAACGCGTACCCTGGCCCTAACCCTAAACCTAACCCGTACCCTAAACCTAACCCTAAACCTAACCTGTACCCTAAGCCTAACCCTAAACGAAGCCGGTACCCTAACCCTTACCCTAACCCTAAACCTAAACCGTACCCTAACCCTACCCAAACCCTAACCCAAACCGTAACCAAACCCTAACCCTTACCCTAACCCTAACACGTACCCTAACACTAACGCTAACCAGTACCCTAACCCTAATCATAACCCTAACCGTACACTAACCCTAACCCTGACCGTAACCCTAACCCGTAATCTCACCATAATCGTACCGTAACCCGTACCCTAACCCGTACAATAACCCGTACCCAGCCCTAACCCTATCCTGTAACCTATCCTTAACCCTAACACTACTGCTAAAACGTACACTCACCCTAACACTAACCCGTACCCAAAGCCTTACCCGAACCCTAACCCTAACCCTTACTCTAAACCTAACCCGTACCCTAACCCTAACCGTAACCAGTACCCTAACCCTAACCCTAACCTTAACCCTATCCCGTACCCTAACCCTAACCTTAACCCGTACCCTTACCCTAACCCAAACCCTAACCCGTACACTAACCCTAACACTAACACTAACCTGTACAATAAACTTAACCCTAGCCCTAACCCTATGGCTAACCCGTACCGTAAGCCTAACCCTAACACTAACCCTAACCCGTCCCTAACCCGTACCCTAACCGTAACCCTAACCCATACCCTAACGCTAAACCTAACCCTAACCCTAAACCTAACCTTAACCCTAACCCGTACCCTAAACCTAACCCTAACCCTAACCCCAACCCAAAATCCTACCCTAACCCTAGGCCTAACCCTAACCCTAACCCATACCCTAACCCTAACCCTAAACCCCTATCCCGTACCCTAACTGTAAACCTATCACTAACCAGTACCCTAACACTATCCCTAACCCTAACCCGTACCCTAACCCTAACCCTAAAACTAATCCGTGTCCTAACCCTAAACCTAACCCTAAACCTAACCCTAACCTGTACGCTAAAGTAACCCTAACCCTAACCCTAACTAGTACCCTGACACTAACCCTATCCCAAATCCTAACCCATACCCTAACCCTAACACTAAACCTAATCCTTACCATAACACTAACCCTAACCCTGACCAGTACCCTAAACCTAACCCTAACCCGTACTATAACCCGTACCCTAACCCTATCCCTTACCCGTAACCTAACCTTAACCCTAACCCTAACAAGTACCGAAACCCATACCCAAACCCTAACGCTAACCCTCACCCTCTTCCGTACCCTAACCATAACCCGTACCCTAACCCTAACCCGTACCCTAACCTTAACCCTAAACCTAACCCTAATGTGTACCCTTACCCTAAACGTGAAGCAAACCTGTACCTTACCCTAACCCTAACTCTAACCCTAAACTGTACCCTAACCCTAACCCTAACACTAACCCTAACCCTAACCCTAACCCATACCCTAACCCTAACCCTAACACGTACACTAAACCTAAACCTAACCCTAACCCTTTTGTTAACCCGTACCCTTACCCTTCACCTAACACTACCCTAACGCTAACCCGTACCCTAACCCTAACCCTCACCCTAACCCGTGCACTAACCCTAACACTAACTTTAACCGTACTCAGTACTTTAACCCTAACCCTAACCCTACTGGTACCCTAACCCGTACACTAAACCTAACCCTAACCCGTACCCGTAACCTAACCCTAACCCGTACCCTAACAGTAACCCTAACCCGTACCCTAACCCCAACCCTATCTATAACCCTACGCCTCACCTGTAGCTAACCCTAACCCTAACACTTACCCGTACCCAAAGCCGTACCCTATCCCTTACCCGAAGCCTAACCCTAAACCAAACACGTACACAAACCGTAACCCTCACCGTAACCCTAACCCTCACCTGTAACCTAACCTAACCCTAACACGTATCCTAACCCTAACCCTAACCCGTACCCTAACCCTAACCGTAACCCGTACCCATACCCTAACCCTAACCCTCACTCTACCCCTATCCAGTACCCTAACCCTAACCCTAACCCTTATCCGTACCCTAACCATAACCCTAACCCTAACCCGTACCGGTACACTAACCTTTCCCGTACCCTAATCCTAATCCTAAACTTAACACTACGTCTAACCTATACCATAACCCTTACGCTAACCCTAACCTGTACTCTAACACTAACCCTAACCCTAACATGTACCCTAACCCTAAACCTCAGCCGTTCCCTAACCCTAACCCTAACCCTAACCCTAAACAGTACTCTAACCCAAACCATAACCCGTCGCCTAAGCCTATCCTGTAACCTAACCCTAAACCTAACCTAACCCTGACCCAAACCCTAACCCGTAACCTAACCCTAACCTAACGCTACCCCTAAACTGTACCCTAACACAAACCCGAAACCAAATCCTAACCCATAACCGAACCCTAACCCTAATCCTAAGCAGTACATTAACCCTAACCCTAACCCTTTCCCTAACCCGTACCCTAACACTAACCCTAACCAGTACACTAACCCTAACGCTAACTCATATCCTAACCCGTACCCTAACCCAAAACCTAAACCTTACCCTGACCGTACCCTACCCTAAAATGTACCCTAACCCTAACCTAACCCTAACCCTAACCCGTACACCTACCTACCCTAACCTCTAACCGTACCCTAACCTAAACCTAACCTAACGTAACCCGTCCCTAACCCTAACCCTAACCGTACCCTAACACTAACCTAACCCTAACACTACACACCCTAACCTACACCTAACCCTAACCACCTTACCCTAACACCTACCCTACCCTAACCTAACCGTACCTAACCTAACCCTAACCTACGTAACTAACCCGTACCTAACCCTAACCCTAAACCTAACCCTAACCCTAACCCTACCTTACCCTAACCGTACTAACCCTAACCGTACCCTAACTACTAACCTAACCCTAACCCTAACCCTAACCTAACCCTAACCCTAACCTAACCCTAACCCGTATACCTAACCCTAACCTAACCCTAACCATAACCAGTACCCTAACCCGAAACCTATCCTATCCCGTACCCTACCCACCTTAACCCTAAACCGCACTCTAACCCTAACCCTACCCCTAAACCGTCCCTAACACTGACCCTAACCCTACCCAGTACCCTAACCCTAAACCGTACCGTAAACCGTACCCTAACCCTAACCCATACCCTATACCTATCCATAACCCTAACCTGTACCCTAAACCTAACCCTAAACCTAACCCTAACCCTAACCCTAACCAGTACCCTAACCCTAACCCTAATCCTTACCTGTACCCTAATCCTAACCCTAAAACTAAACCGAACCCTAACCCTAACCCTAACTCGTATCCTAAACCGTACCCTAAACCTTACCCTAATCCGTATCCTAACCCTAAACCTAACACTAAACCGTACCCTAACCCTAACCCTAACCCTTACCCGTAACCTAACACTAACCCTAACCCGTACCCTAAACCTAACCCTAACCTGTACCCAAACTCTAACCCGTACCCTAACCCTAAACCGTAGCCTAAACCTAACCCTAACCCTAACCCTAACCCGTTGCCTAACCGTAATCAGTACCCTAAACCTAACCTGTGTCCTAACCCTAACCCTCAACAAAACACTAACCAGTACCCTAAACCTAACCCTAACACTAAACCTAAACCATACACTTACCCTAACCCTAAACCCAACCCGTACCTTAACCCTAACCCTAAACAGTACCTGAAACCCTACCCTAACCCGTACCCTACCCTAAACCATAACTTAACCCTAACCCTAACCCTAACCCTAATCCGAACACTAAACCATACCCTAACCCGTCCCCTAACCCTAACCCTAACCCTAACCTATACCCTAACCCGTACCCCAACCCGTACCCTTAACCTAACACTAACTCTAAACCTAACCGTAACCCATACCCTAACCGTAACCCTAATCCGTACGCTAACCCATATCCTAACCTGTACCGTAACCTGTACCCTAACCCTAACCCTAACCCATACACTAACCCGTACCCTAAACCCTTCCCTAACCCGTACCCTAACCCTAACCCTGAGCCGTAACCTAACCCTAAACCTAACACTAACCCTAACCCGTACCCTAACCCTAACCCTGAGCCGTACCCTAACCCTAAACCTAACACTAACCCTAACCTGTACCCTAACCCTAAACCTAACACTAACGCAAACCCTAACCCGTAACCCATCCCTATAGCCATACCCAGCCCTAACCCTAACCCGTAACCTAATCCTAACCCTAACCCTAACCCTACTGCTAACCCGTACACTCACCCTAAGCCTAACCCGTACCCTAACCCTAACCCGTACACTAACCCTAACCCTTACTCGGACCCTAACCCTTACCCTAACCCTAAACCAAACCAGTACCCTAACCCTAACCCTAACCTTAACCCTAACCCATACTCTAACCCTAATCCTAACCCCAAACCGTACCCTTACCCTAACCCTAACTTTAACTCGTACACTAACGCTAACCCGAACCCGTACACTATACCTAACCCTAAACCTAACACAATAACTAACCTGTACCCTAACCCGAACCCTAACACTAACCCTAATGCGTACCCTTACCCTAACCCTAAACCAAACCAGTACACTAACCCTAAACCTAACCTGTACCCTCACCCTAACCCTAACTCTAACCCGTAACCTAACCCTAAGCCTAACCCGTACCTTAACCCTAACCTTATCCCGTACCCTAACCCTAACCCTAAACCTAACCAGTACCCTAAACCTAACCCGTACCGTCACCCTAACCCTAACTATAATCCAAATCCTAACCCTAACCCTAACCCTAATACTAACCCTAAACTGTACTCTATCCCTAACCCTAACCCTAACCAGTAACCTAACCGTAATACTAACCCTAACCCGTACCGTAACCCGTAACCTAACCCTGACCCTAACCCTAACCATACCCTAACCCTAAGCCGTACCCTAAACCTAACCCTAACCCGTACCCTACCCTTACCCTAACGCTACCCCTAACCCTTACCGTACCTTTACCGTAACCCTAACACTCACACTAACCCTAACACGTACCCTTACCCTAAACCAAACACTAACCCAAAACCTAACCCGTAACCCATCCCTAAACCGTACCCTAACACTAACCCTAAGCCGTACCCTAACCCTAACCCTAAGCCTAACCCTAACCCGTACCCTAACCCCAAACTTAACCCTTTCGGTAACACTAACCCTAAAATCTAACCCGTACCCTAACCAGTACCCTAACCCGTACACTAACCCATACCATAAACCTAACCCTAAAACTAACCCGTACCCTAATCCTAACACTTACCCTAACCCTAAACCTAACCCTAACCCGTCCCCTAACCCTAACACTAACCTGTAACCTAACCGTAATCAGTACCCTAAACCTAACCCGTACACGAACCCTAACCCTAAACCTCAACCATACCCTATCCCTCACCCTAACCCTACACCCAACCCATACCCTAACCCTAACCTCAAGCCCTAACCCGTACCCTAACCCTATCCTAACCTTACCCTAAGCCTAACCCTAACCCTAACACTAACCCTAACCCTACCCTAATCTAACCCTAACCCTACCCTACCCTAACCCTATCGTAACCTAACCCTAAACCTATAACCTACCCTAAACCTAACCCTAACAACCCTAACCTAACCCTAACCGTACCTAACCTAACCGTACCGTACTTAATCCTAACCTAACCCTAACCCTAACCTAACCTAACAGTACCCTACCCTAACTCTAACCCTAACCTAACCGTACTAACCTACCTAAACCTACCCTAACCAGTACCCTAACTACCTAACTAACCTAACCCTAACCTACCTTCCCGAACCTACCTAACCTAACCGTACCTAACCCTCACCCTAACTAACCTAACCGACCCTAACCTAACCTAAACCGTACCTAATCCTAACCAACCCTAACCCGTACCCTAACCCTAACCTACCCTAACCCTAAAACCGTCAACCTAACACTCCTAACCTAACCTCTAACCTACTAACCCTAACTAACTGTACCCTACAACCTAAACCTACCTATACCTAACCTAACCTAACCCTTACCCTACCCTAGCTACACTCTAACCCTAAACCTAACAGTACCCTATCCCTAACTACCTACCTAACCCAACTATAACCCAACATCCCTAACCTAACCTAACCGTTTCCCTACCCTAAACGACCTAACCCGTTACCTACCTAACTAACCTAAACCTAATCCCTAACCGTACCTAACCTAACCTAACCCTAACCCTAACCACTACCTACCTAACCCTAACTTAACCTACCCTAACCTAACCTAACCCTAAACTACCTAACCTAACCTACCCTAACCGTAACTATCCCTAACCCTAACCTAACCCTACCCTACTACCTAAACCTACCTAAACCCGTACCTAACCCTAACCCTAACCTAAACACCGTACCTACCACTAACCCTAACCTAATCTAACCGTACCTTACTAACCTAACCTCGTAAATAACCTACCTAACCATACCCTAAACCTAACCTAACCTAACCCTTACCTGAACCCGTACCTAATCCTAATCTAACCCTAACCCTCACTTTACCCTAACCCTAACACTAACCTTCCCTAACATACCTAACCCTAACCCTAACTTAACCGTACCCTAACCCGTACCTAAACCTACCCTAACGTACCTACCCTACCTAATCTAAACTACGTAACCTACCCTAAGCGTACCTAACCTACCTAACTAACCTAACCCTTAACCCAACCCTACCCGTCCCTAACACGTACCTAACCCCTAAACCCTACCTAACCTAACCTAACCTACTAACCTAACCCTACTACCCTACCTAACTCCTCTAACCTTACGTACCTAACCTAACCCTAATCCCCTACCCGACCTAAACCCTAACACCGCTACCATCCCTACCTAACTACCCTAACCGTACCATCCTAACTACCTAACCCTAACCCACTACCCTAACCCTAACCGTACCCTAACAACCTAACATCCCTTAAAACCTAACCGTACCTATCCTACATACCCTAAACCACTAACCTACCCTAACCTAACCTCACCCTAACCCTAACCCTAACCCGTACCCACCTAACCTACCTGTATCCTAACCCTAACACTAATCCTAACCAGTACCCTAACACTACCCCTAACTCTAACCCTAACCCGTACCACAAGCATAACCCTAACCGGTCCCCTAAACCTAAACCTAAGCCTAACCTGTACCCTACCCCTAACCCTAACACGTATTCTAAACTTAACACTGACCCTAACCCGAACTCCAACCCTAAACCTAACCCTAAAACTGACCCATTCTCGAACAATAACCCTGACCCTACCCAGTACCCTAAACCTAAACCTAACCCTATCCTTAACCAATACACTATCCCTATCCCTAACTCTAACCTGTACCCTAAACCTAACCTGTACCCTAACCCTAAACCTAACCCTAAACCTAACCATAACACTTACCCTAACCCTAACCCTAACCCTAACCAGTACCCTAACCCTAAACTATCCCTAACACTAACCCGTACCCTAATCCTAAACCTAACCCTAACCCTAACACGTAGCAGTACCCTCACCCTAACACTAAACTCCTACCTAAACATAACCTTAGCACCGTCCTAACCCGTACCCACCTAAAACCTACACCCTACCTAACCCTAAACCTAACCCGTTCCCTAAGCCGATACCTAACCCCTAACCAGTACCCGAACCTAAACCTAACCGTATACCGTACCTTATCCCTAAACCTAGCCTAAACCATAACCCTTAACTTTAACCCTAACCTAACCAGTTCTTATCCCTTAACGTCCCCTCTAACTAACCCTACCCTAAACCTAACCCCCTACTTTACCTAACCTAACCAGTTTCTATCCTTAACCGTACCTAACCCTAACCCTAAACCTAACCCGTATCCTTACCCTAACCCTAACCCTAACCTTAACCCTATGCCTAACCCTAAGCCTTACTCTAACTCCTAACCTAACCCAAACCCTAATCTGTACCCTAACCCTAACCCTAACCCTAACCAGTACCCTAACCCTAACCGTAAACCTAACCAGTCCACTAACCCTAATCCAAAGCCTAACCCGTACCCTAAACCTAACCCTAACTCTAAGCCTATCCCTAAACCGTACCCTAACCCTAACCTTAACCCTGAACCTAACCCTAACCTGTACCCTAAACCAAACCCTTACCCTAACCCTAACCAGTACCCTAACCCTAACCCTAATCATATCCCGTACCCTTACTCTCACCCTAACCCTAACCCATTCCCTAACCCTAACCCTAACCCGTTCCCTAACACTAACCCTAAACCTGTACCTAACCCTAAACTGTACCCTAAACCAAACCCTAACCCTAACCCTAACCAGTACCCTAACCCTAACCCTAATCATATCCCGTTCACTAACCCTCACCCTAATCCTAACCCGTTCCCTAACCCTAACCCTAACCTGTACCCTAACACTAACCCTAACCCTACCCAGTACCCTAACCCTAACCATAACATGTAGCGTAAACTATACCCTATCCCTAACCAATACCCTATCCCCATCCATAACCCTAACCTGTACCCTAAACCTTAACCGTACCCTAACCCTAAACCTAACTCTAACCCTAACCCTAACCCTAAATAGTACCCAAACCCTAACCTCACCCTAACCCTAACCCGTGCCCTAAACCTAACCCTAACCCTAACCCGACACTAAACCTAACCCTTACCCTAACCCTATTGCTAACCCGTATCCTAACCCTAAACCTAACACTAACCCTAACCCTAACCCTAACCCGTACCCTAACGCTAAACCTAACCCTAATCCTAACACTAACCTTAACCCTAAACCGTACCCAAAACCTAAACCTAACCCTAACCCTAACCCTTACCCTAACCCTAACCCTCACCGTACCCCTACCCAAAACCTAACCCTACCTTAACCCTAACCCTTACTCATAACCTTACACTAACCCTAACCCTAATCCGTACCTTAATCCTAACCCTAAACCGTACCCTAAGCCGTACACTAACCCTAACCCTAACCCGTACCCTAACCAGTACCCTAAACCAAACCCTAAAACTAACCCGTGCACTAACCCTAACCCTAAAACAACCAGTACACTAACCCTAAGTCTATCCCTAATCCTAATCCGTTCCTTAATCCTAAACCTAACCCTAACCCTAAACCTAACCCTACACCTAAGCCGTACCCTAACACTAAAACTAACCCAAACCCGTATCATAACCCTAACCCTAAACCTAACACTAACCCATACCCTAACCCTAACCCTATCCTGTACCGTAACCCGTACCCTAAACCTAACTCTAACCCGTAACCTACGCCTAACCATAACCCTAACCCGTACCCTAAACCTAACCCTAACACTTACCCAAACCCGTACCCTTACTCTAACCCTAACCCTAAGCAATACACTAACCCTAACCCTAACCCGTACCCTAACCAGTACCCTAAACCTACCCCGTACCCTAACACTAACCGTTATTCTAACCCTAACCCATACCCTAAACCTAACCCTAACCAGTACCCTAAACCTAACCCTAAACTTAACCCTAACCCGTACCCTAAACATAACCCGAATCCTAACCCTAACCCGTAACCTTACCCTAACCCTAACCCTAACCTGTTCCCTTTCCCTAACCCTAACCCGTACCCTAAACCTAACCCTCACCCTAACCCTATCGCTAACCCGAACCCTAACCCTAATCCTAACATGAACCCTATCCTGTACCCTAACCCTTACCCTAAGAGTAACCCTTACCCGTACCCTAACCCTAGCCCTAACCCTAAACCTAACCTAACCCTAATCCGTAACCTAAACCTAACCCTAACCCTAACCCTAAACCGTACTCTAACCCTAACCCTAACACTAACCAGTACCCTAACCCTAACCCTAACCTGTACCCTAAGCTTAATCCTAACCCGTACCCTTACCTTAACCCTAACCCTAACCCGTACCCTACCCTAACCCTAACCCGTACCCTAAGCCGTACACTAAACCTAACCCTCACCCTAAACCGAAACCTAAACTTAAACCTAACCCATACCCTAAACTTAACCCTAACCCTAACCCTAACCCTAAACCCTATTCTAACCCTAACCCTAAACGTAACCAATACCCTAACCCGTAACCTAACCCTAACCCGTACCCTAACCCTAACCCTAACCCATACGATTATCCTAACCCTAACCGTAACCTGTACCCTCCCGTAAACCTAGTCCGTACCCTAAGCCGTACACTAACCCTTACCCTAACCCATACTGTAACCCGTACCCTAAACTTAACTCTAACATTAAAACTAAACCTGACCCGTACCCTAACCCTAACCCTAATCAAACCAGTAACCTAACCCTAACCCTAAGCCTAACCCTAAACCGTACCCTAAACCTAACCCTAAACTTAACCCTAACGCGATCCTAACCCTAACCCTAAGCCTAACCCTAACCCTAACCTAACCCTAACCTAACTCTAATCAGTACCCTAACCCTAACCCTAACCCTAATCCTAATCTGTGCCCTAACCTTAACCCTAACCCTAATCCGTACCCCAACCCTAACCCGATACCTAACCAGTACCCTAACCCTAACCCGTACCCTAACCCGTACCCATTCCCTAACCCGTACACAAAACCTAACCCTAACAATAACCCGTATACTAACCCGTACCCTAAACTTAACCCTAAACCTAAACCTAACCCATACCCACACACTAACTGTAACCCTAACCCTAAAACCTAACTCTAACCCTAACCCTACGCAAACCCTAATCCTAACCTTTACCCCAACACTAACCCATACCATACCTAACCCGACCCTAAACCTAAACCTACCCATACCCTAACACTAATCCTAACCCAAACCAGTACCCTAAGCCTAACCTTAAAACTAACCCGTACCCGTACCCTTACCCTGACCCTAACCCTAAACCTAACCTGTAACCTAATCCTTACCTTGACCCGTTTCCTAACCTTAACCCTAACCCTTACCCTATCCCTAACCCTAACCCTAACCCTAACTCTAACCCTAACCAGTACCCTAAATCTAACCCTAACCCTATCCCGTACCCTAACCCTAACCGTAACCCTAAACTTAACGCTAACACATACCCGTACTCTAACCCTAAACCTAACCAGTACCCTAGCACAAACCCTAACCCCACGCTCAACCTGTACCATAACCCTTACCCTAACCCTAACACTAACCCTCACCCGTGCCGTACCACATAACTTAACCCTAAACATAACTCGTAACCTAAACCTAATCTAACCCTAACCCGTACCCTAACCCTAACCCTAACCCTAAGCCATACCCACCCTAACCCTAACACGTACCATAAACCTTACCGTAACGCTCATCCTAACCCATACCCGTACCCTAGCAAAACCCTAACTCTAACCCTAACCCTAAACCGTACCCTATCCCTAAACAGTTCCCTACCCCTAACCCTATCACTAACCCTAAGCCGTACCCTAAACCTAGCCCTAAGATTAACCCTAACCCGTACCCTAACCCTAACCCGTACCCTAACCCTAACCCTAACCTTAACCCTAACCCTAACCCGAACCCTAAACCTAACCCTAACCCTAACCAGTACCAATACCCTAAATCTAATCCTAAACCATACCCTAAACCTAACCTTAAAACTAACCCCTATCCTAAACCTAACCCTAACCCTAAACCTAACCCAAACTGTACCCTAACCCTAACACTAACCCTAACCCTAACCAGTTACCTAACCCTAACCATAACCAGAACCATAACCCGTAACCTAACCCGTACCCGTACCCTAAACCTAACCCGTACCCTCACCCGTACCCTAAACCGTAACCAGCCTTAACACTAGCCCGTAACCGACCCCGAACCCTAATCCTAAATCTAACCCTAACCCTTACCCTAACCCGTACTCTAACCCTAAACCTAACCGGTAACATAACCCTAAACCTAATCCTAACACTTACACTAAACCTAACCCTAACACGAACCCTAACCCGTATCCTAACCCTAACCCTAAACCTAAACCTAACCCTAACCTATACCCTAAACCAAACCCTAACCCTAAACCTAACCAGTACCCTAACCCTAACCCTAACCCTAACCATAACCCTAACCTATAACCTAACCCTAATCCTAACCGGTACCCGTACCCTAACCCTAACCCGTACCCTAACCCGTACAATGAAGCGTACCCAGGCTTAACACTAAACCGTAACCGAACCCTAACCGTAACCCTAACCCTATCCCTAACCTGTACACTCACCCTACACCTACTCGTACCCTAACCTGTCCCCTAACCCTAACCCTTACTCTAACCCTAAACTGTTCCCTAACCCTAACACTAACCAGTACCCTAACCCTAAACCTAAACTTAACCCTAACACGTACCCTATCCCTAACCCGTACCCTAACCCTAACCCTCACCATAACCCGTAACCTAAACTTAACACTAACCTGTACACTAAACCTTACCCTAAACCTAACCGTATGCCTAACCTGTACCCTAACTTTAACTCTAACACTAACCCTAACCCTAACCCGTACCCTACCCGTAATGTAAACCTAACCCTAAACCTAACTGCAAACCTAATACATACCCTAACCCTAACCCTAAGGCAAACCATTACCCTAATCCTAATACTAAACCGTACCCAAAACCTAATCCGTACCATAAACCTAACCCTAACGCTAACCCATACCCTCACCCTAACCCTAAACCAAGGCAGTACCCGAACCCTAACCCTAACCCGTACCCTAACCTTAACCCTAAACTTAACCCTAACGCATATCCTAACCCTAACCCTATCCCTAACCCTAACCTGTACCCTAACCCTAACCCTAACCCTAACCCTAACCAGGACACTAACCCTAACCCAAATCCTAACCCGTACCCTAAACTTAACCCTAACCCTAATTCGTACCCTAACCCTAAACCTAACCCTAACCCTAACCCTAACCCTAACCCTAATCCGTACCCTAACCCTAAACCTATTCCTATCCAGTACCCTAAAACTAACCCTAACCCGTACCGTAACCCATACCCTAACACTTACCCTAAACCATAACCTTATCCTAACCCTAAGCAGACCCATACCTTAACCCTAACCCTAACCCTAACCCTCACCTTTACCCTAACCCTAAACCTAACCCTTACCCTAACCAATACCCTAACCCTAACCCTAACCCGAAACCGTACCCTAACTCGTACCCTAACCCTACCCCTAACCAGTACCCTGACCCTATCCCTAATGCTAAACCTAACTCGTAACCTCACCCGTAACCGAAGCCATACCCTAACCCTAACCCGTAACCTAACCCTAAGCCTTAAACTAACCCTAACCCATACCCTAACCTAACCCTTACCAGTACCCTAACCCTAACCCTAACCCTAAACCGTACCCTAACCCTAACTCTAAACCTAGCCCGTTCCCTAACCCTAACCCTGACTTGTACCCTAACTCTAACCCTAACCTTAAGCCATACCGTAACCCTAGTCCTAAACCATAACCTAACCCTTACCGTAACGCTAACCCTAACCCTTACCCGTACCCTACTCCTAAATCTAACCCTACCCATACCCGTACCCTAATCCTAACTCCAACCCTAACCCTAACCCGTACCCTATCCCTAACCCTAAACCTAAACCGTACCCTAACCCTAACCCTTATCCTAGACCTAACCCTAACCCGTACGCTTACCCTAACCCTAACCCTAAACACTTACACTTACCCTAACCAGTACGCTAACACCTACCCTAACCCATACCATAACCCTAACCTAATCCTAACCCGTACCCTAATCCTAACCCTAACCATCACCCTAACCCTAACCCGTACCTTCACCAAAACCCTACCTGTATTCTAACCCTAACACTAATCCTAACCATTACTCTAATAACTAGCCCTAACTCTAACCCTAACCCGTACCCTAACTCTAACCCTTACCGGTACCCTAAACCTAAACCTAAGCCTAAACCGTACCCTAACCCTAACCCGAAACAGTATTCTAAACCTAACCCTGACCCTAACCCAAACCCCAACATAACCCTAACCCTAAGCCTGACCCATACCCTAACACTAACCCTCACCCTAACCCGGGCCTTAAACCTAACCCTAACCCTATCCCTAACCAATACACTATCCCCATCCCTAACCCTAAACTGTACCCTAAACCTAACCCGTACCCTAACCCTAAACCGTAACCTAACCCTAACCCTAATCACAACCCGTACCCTAAACCTCACCCTAACCCTAACCCAAACCCCTACCCTAAATATAACCCTAACCCTAACCAGTATTCAAAACCTAACCCTAACACTAACTCTAACCCGTACCCTAACCATAACCCTAACCCGTACCGTTACCCTAAAACTAACACTAACCCGTACCCTAAACCTAACCCAAACCCGTACCCTAGCCGTAACCTAACCGTAAACCTAACCCGTAACTTACCTCGTACCCTAACCTAACCCGTACCCTCAACCTAACCCGTACCCTAACCCTAACCCTAAACCAAACCAGCACCTTAACCCTACCCCTAAACTGTACCCTAACCCTAACAGTAACCCTAAACCTATCCCTAACCCATACCCTAACCCTAACCCATACCAAACCTAACCCTAACCCTAACTCTAACCCTAAACCGAATCCAAACCCTAACTAATCTTAAACCTAACCCGTACCCTAACACTAACCCTAACCCTAACCTGTACCCTAAACTTAACACTAAGCTTGCCCTAAACTGTACCCTAACCCTAACCCTAAGGCGTACCCTAACCCAAACCCTGAACCTAACCAGTACCCTAACTCTAACCCTAACCCGTAACCTACCCTAACCCTAACCCGTAACCTAACCCTAACACTAACCGTAACTCTAACCCATACACTAACCCTAACGATAACCCTAACCCTAACCCTAACCCGTACCCTAACCCTAACCCTAACCCTAAACCGTACCCTAACCCTAAACCTAACCTAACCCTAACCCATAACCCTAACCCTAACCAGTACCCAAACCTAACCCTAACCCTAACCCTAAAACTAACCCGTACCCTAAACTTAACCCTAAACCAAACCAGTACCCTAACCTTAACCCTAACCCTAAACCTAAACCTTACCTTAACCCTAACCCTAACCCTAACCCGTAACCTAAACCTAACCCTAAACCGTACCCTAAGCCTAAACCTAACCCTAACCCTAACCCATACCCTAACCCTAACCATAACCCTAACCAGTACCCTAACCCTAAACCTAACCCGTACCCTAACCCTACCGCTAACTCTAACCCGAACTCGTATCCTAACCCTTAACCTAACCCTAAACCTAACCCTTACCTGTACCCTAAACCTAACCCTAACAATAACCCTAACCCTAACCAGTACCCTAAATCTAACCCTAACCCTATTCATAACCCGTACCCTAAACCTAACCCTAAACTTAACCCGGACGCTAACCCTAACCCTAACCAGTACCCTAATGCTAAACCTAACCCGTAACCTAATCCTAACCCTAACCATAACCTGTACTGTAAATCGTACCCTAACCCTACCCGAAATCATAAGCAAACCCTAACCCAAACCCTAACCCGTACCCTATACCTAACCGTTACCCTAACCCTAAACCGTACCCTAACCCTAACCCTAACCCTAACCAGTACCCTAAACCTAACCTAACCCTAACCAGTACCCTAACCCGTACCCTATCCCTAACCCTAACCCATACCCTAGCCCTAACCCTAACCCTAAACCTAACCCGTACCCACACCCTAACCCTAAGCCATCCCTTAACCCTAACCGGTACCCTAACCCTATCCCTTACACTAAACCTAACCCGTACCCTAAACCTAACCCTAACCCTAACCCTAAATCATAACCCATACCCTAACCAGTACTCTTACCCGTACCCTAACCCATACAATTACCCATTCCATAACCCTAACCACAAGCCTAAACTGTACCCTTATCCTAACCCAAACCCTAAATCTAACGTGTACCCTACTCCTAACGCCAACCCGTACCCTACCCCTAAACCTAACTCTAACCCTAACCCATAGCTTAACCCTAAACCAACCCCTAACCTGTACCCTAAACCTTACCCTAACCCTTAACCTAACCCTAAGCCTAACCCTTAACCGTACCCTACCCTAACCCTAACCGTAACTGTACCCTAACCCTAACCCTAACCGTAACCCTAACCAGTACACTATTCCTAACCCTAAACGTAACCCTAAACCTAAACCTAACCCGTACCATACCCTAACCCTAACCCTAACCCTAACCCGTACTCTAACCCAAACCCTAACCCTAACCAGTAACCTAACCCTAACCAGACCCCTAACCCATACCCTAACCCTAACCCTATCCCTAAACCCAACCCATACCCTAACCCTAAAGCTAACCCTAACCCGTAACTTAACTCTAATCCATAACTTAACACTAACGCCTACCCTAACCCTAATCAGTACCCTAAACCGTGCCCTAACCCCTACCCTAAACCTAACACTAACCCGTACCCTTACCCTAACCCTAACCCTAACCCATACCCTGACCCTAACCCTAACCCTTACCCGTACACTAAACCTAACCCTAACCCTAACCCTATTGCTAACCCGTACCCTAACCCTAACCCTAACACTAATCCTAACAAGTACCCTAACCCTATCCCTAACCCTAATCCTAACCGTTACACTCACCCTAACCCTAACCCGTACTCTAACCCTAACCCGTACCCTAAACCTAACCCTAACCGTAACCCTAACCCTTTCGCTAACTGTACCCTAACCCTACACCTAACACTAACCCTAAACCGTACCCTAACCCTAACCCTAACCCGTACCCTTACCCTAACCCTAATCCTAACCCGTACCCTACCCTAACCCTAACCCGTACCCTAAGCCGTACACTAATCCTAACCCTAAGCCATACCCTAAGCCCTAATCTAAACATAACCCTAATCCTAACCCTAAACCTCTCCCGTACCCTAACCCTAACCCTAAACCAAATGAATACCCTAACCCTAACCCTAACCTAACACTAAACTGTACCCTAACCCTAACCCTAAACCTAACCAGTACCCTAGCCCTAACACTAACCCAAATCCTAACCCGTAACTTAAACCTAACCCTAACCCTAACCCTAACACTAACCTGTACCCTAACCCTGACCCGTCCCCTAACTCGTACCCAGTGCTAACCCTAAACCGTAACCTATCACTAACCCTAACCCTAAACCTAACCCGTACCCTCACCCTAAACCAAACCCGTACCCTTACCCTAACCCTAACCCTATGACGTACCCTAAACCTAACCCTAACCCGTACCCTATGCCGTACACTAACTCTAACCCTAATCCGTGCCCTAACCCGTACCGTTAACCTAACCCTAACCCTATCCCTGATACTATCCCATACCCTAACCCTACCCTAAACCAAACCAGTACCCACCCCAAACCCTAACCCTAACCCTTAACCGTACCCTAACCCTAACCCTAAACCTAACCCGTAACCTATACCTTACCATAACCATTACACTAACCCTAACCCTAACCCTTACCCTAACCGGTACCCTAACCGGTACCCTGACCCTAACCCTAACCCTAACCGTAACCATTACCTGAACCCTAACCCTAACCCTAATTTGTACCCTACCCTAACCCTAACCCTAACCCGTTCCTAACCATAACCCTAACCATTACCCAAACCTTAACACTAACCCTAAACCGTACCCTAACCCGTACCATGATGCTAACCCTAACCCTTACCCTAACCCTTTACCTAACCCTTACCCTAACACTAAACTGTACCCTAACCCTAACCCGTACCCTAACCCGTACCCTAAACGTAAATCTCAACTTAACCAGTATCCTAACCCTAACCCACACCCTAACGCGGAACCTCACCTTAACCCTAAACTGTACCCTAACCCTAACCTTAACCCTTAACCTAACCCTAAACCTAACACTAACCCATACCCTAACCCTAACTCTAACCCTAACCCTAAGCAGTACCCTAACCCTAATCCTAACCCTAACCAATACCCTCACCCTAACCCTAAACCTAATCCTACCCCGTACCCTAAACCAAACCCTAACCCTAATACATATCCTAACACTAAACCTAACCCTAACCAGCACCCTAAAACTAAACCTAACCCGTACCATAACCCTTACCCTAACCCTTAACCTAAACCGTAAACTAATCCTAAACCTAACCCGTACCCGTACCTTAACCCTAACCCTAATTCTAACCCTTACCTGTACCCTAAACCTAACCCTAATCCTTACCGTAAACAGTACCCTAACCCTAACTCTAACCTGAAACCATACGCTAACCTGTACCCTAACCCTAACCCTAACCAGTACCCTAACCCTATCCCTATCGCTAAACCTTACCCGTAACCTCACCCTTACCCGAAGCTGTACCCTAACCCTAAACCGTAACCTAAACCTAACCCTTACACTAACCTTAACCCATCCCCTAACACAAACCTTACCCCTAACCAGTACCCGAACCCTAACCCTTACCCTAATCCATACCCTAACGCTAACCCTAAACCTAACCCGTGCCCTCACCCTAAACCGTACCCTAAACCATACCCTATCCCATACCCAGCCCTAACAATAACCTGTAACCTAACCCTAACCCTAACACTAACACTCACTCGTACAATCACCCTAACCCTAACCCGTACCCTAAAACTAACCCGTAACCTATCCCTAACCCTTCCTCTATCCCTAACCCATACCCTTACCCTAACCCTAAACCTAACCAGTACACTAAATCTAACCATAACCCATACTGTAACCCGTACACTAACCCTAACCCTAACCAGTAACCTAACCCTAATCCTAACTCTAACCAGTACCGTAACCCGTACCCTAACCCTAACCCTAAAGTGTAACCTAACCCTAACCCTAACGCTAACCAGTACCCTAACCCTAACTCTAAACCTAACCCGTACCTTAACCCTAACCATAACCCTAACCCTACCCCGAACACTTACCCTAACCCTAACCATAACCCGTACCATGATCCTAACCCTAACCCGTACACTAAACCTAACCCTAAACCTAACCCTATTGCTAACCCTTACCCTACCCCTAAACCTAACACCCACCCTAACCCGTACCCGAACCCGTACCCTAACCGTAACCCTAACCCGTACCATAACACTAACCCTAACCCTAACTCTAACCCTAACCTTAACCCTACCCATACCCTAAAGTTAACGCTAACACTAACCCTAACCCCTACCCTAACCTTAACCCTAACCTGTACCCTTACCCTAACCCTAACCCGAACCCGAACCCATACCCTAACCCTAACCCTAACACTAACGCCTATCCTTACCCTAACCCTAAACCAAACCAGTACCATAAACCCTAACCATTACCCTAAATCGTACCCTATCCCTAACCCTAAACCTATCACATAACCTAACCCTAACCCTAACCTGTACCTTAACACTAAACCTAAACCTAACCCATACACTAACCCTAACCCTAAACCAAACCAGTACCCTAACCCTACCCTAACCCTAACCCTAACTCTAACCTGTATCCTAACCCTAACCCTAAACCTAATCCTAACCCTCAACTGTACCCTAACCCTAACCAGTACCCTAATCCTAACCCTAACCCTAACCCTAACCCGTACCCTAACCCTATCCCTTAACACTACCCTAAACCTAACCCTAACCCGTACCATAAACCGTACCCTAATCCTAAACCTAACTATTAACCTAACCCTAACCCAAACCCTAACCAGTACCATAACCCGTAACCTAACCCTAACCCTAAACCGTAACCTAACCCTCACCCTAACCCTAACCCGTGCCCTAACCCTAACCCTAACTCTAACCCTCACCCGTATTCTAATCCTAACCCTAACCCTAACCCTAACCAGTACCCTAACCTTCAACCTAACCCGTACCCTAACCCTAACCCGTACCCTTATCCTAACCATAACCCCAACCCGTAGCCTAACCCTTAACCTTACTCTAAAAGTACCCTAACACTAACCCTACTCCTAACCCGTAACCTAACACTAACCCTAACCCTAACCCGTATCCTAACGCTAACCCTAATCCTAACCCTAACCCGTACCATAATTCTAAACCTAACCCTAAACATCACCCGTACACTAATCCTAACCCTAACCCTAACCAGTACCCTAACCCTAACCCAAACACTAACCAGTACCCTAACACGTACCCTATACCTAACCTTAACCCATACCCTAACCCTAACCCTAAACCTAAACCTAACCCGTATCCTCACCCTAACCCTATGCCGTACACTAACCCTAATCCTAACTAGTACACTAAACCTAACCCTAACCCTAACCCGTACCCTAAACCTAACCCTAACCCGTACACTCACCCTAAACGTAAACCGTACCGTAACCCTAAACCGTACCCTAACCCTAACCCTTCATGTAACCCTAACCTGTACCCTAACCCTAACCCTAACCAGTACCCTAACCCTAAACTTAACCTTAACCCTAATCTGTACTGTAACGCTAAACCAACCCTAAAACGGACCCTTAACCTAACCATAACCCTAAACCGTACCCTAAACCTATCCCTAACCCATCCCTGAAGCCTAACCCTAACCCTTACCCTATTGCTAACCCTTACCCTACCCTAACCCTAACACAAACCCTACCCCGTACCCTAACCCGTACCCTAATCTTAATCCGTACCCTAACCCTAAACCTAACCCGTAAAATAACCCTAACCCTAACCCATATCCTAACCCTAAACCTAACCCTAACCCTAACACTAACCTTAACCCTAACCCTTACCCTAACCCTAACCCCTACCCTAACCCTAACCTTAACCCTAACCAGTATCCTAACCCTAACTCTAACCCTATCCCGTATCCTAACCCTAACCCTAACCCTAAACCAAACCCTAAACTGTACCCAAACCCTAACCCTAACCCGTACCCTAACCCTAACCCTAACAGTAACCCTAACCCTAACTCGTACTTTTTTTTTAATTTTTATTTTTGATAGTCACAGAGAAAGAGAGAGAGGCAGAGACATAGGCAGAGTGAGAGGCATGCTACATTCACCGGGAGCTTGACATGAGATTCGATCCCGGGTCTACAGGATCGCGCCCTCGGCCAATGGCAGGCGCCACACCGCTGCGCCACCCAGGGATCCCCCTAACTCGTACTCTAAACCTAAACCTAAACCTAACCCTAAACCTAAACAGAACCATAACCATAACACTAACCCGTACCCAAACCCTAACCCTAAACATTACCCTATCCGGTACCCTAACCCTATAACGTACGCAGCCCTAACCCTAACAGTAACCCGTACCCTAACCCGTATCCTAAACCAAACCAGTACCTAACCCTAACCCTAAACCGTACCCTAATCCTAACCCTAACACGTACCTAACCCTAACCCTAACCCTAACCCAAACCCGTACCTTAACACTAACCCTACCCTAACCTGTACCCTAACCCTAACCCTACACCTAAGCCTAAACAGTACACTAAACTTAACCCTAACCCTAACCCATACCCTAACCCTAACCCTAATGCGTACCCTACACCTAACCCTAACACTAACCAGTACCTTAACCCTAACCCAAAACCTAACCCTAATCTGTACCCTACCCAAACCCTAACCCGTAACCTTACCCTAACCCTAACCCTAACCATAAACCGTACTCTAATCCTAACCCTAACCCGTAACCTAAACCTAACCCTAACCCTAACCAGTACCCTAACCCGTACCCTATCCCTAACCCTAACCCATACCCTAGCCCTAACCCTAACCCTAAACCTAACCCGTACCCACACCCTAACCCTAAGCCATCCCTTAACCCTAACCAGTACCCTAACCCTAACCCTTACACTAAACCTAACCCGTACCCTAAACCTAACCCTAACCCTAACCCTAAATCATAACCCATACCCTAACCAGTACTCTTACCCGTACCCTAACCCATACAATTACCCATTCCATAACCCTAACCACAAGCCTAAACTGTACCCTTATCCTAACCCAAACCCTAAATCTAACGTGTACCCTACTCCTAACGCCAACCCGTACCCTACCCCTAAACCTAACTCTAACCCTAACCCATAGCTTAACCCTAAACCAACCCCTAACCTGTACCCTAAACCTTACCCTAACCCTTAACCTAACCCTAAGCCTAACCCTTAACCGTACCCTACCCTAACCCTAACCGTAACTGTACCCTAACCCTAACCCTAACCGTAACCCTAACCAGTACACTATTCCTAACCCTAAACGTAACCCTAAACCTAAACCTAACCCGTACCATACCCTAACCCTAACCCTAACCCTAACCCGTACTCTAACCCAAACCCTAACCCTAACCAGTAACCTAACCCTAACCAGACCCCTAACCCATACCCTAACCCTAACCCTATCCCTAAACCCAACCCATACCCTAACCCTAAAGCTAACCCTAACCCGTAACTTAACTCTAATCCATAACTTAACACTAACGCCTACCCTAACCCTAATCAGTACCCTAAACCGTGCCCTAACCCCTACCCTAAACCTAACACTAACCCGTACCCTTACCCTAACCCTAACCCTAACCCATACCCTGACCCTAACCCTAACCCTTACCCGTACACTAAACCTAACCCTAACCCTAACCCTATTGCTAACCCGTACCCTAACCCTAACCCTAACACTAATCCTAACAAGTACCCTAACCCTATCCCTAACCCTAATCCTAACCCTTACACTCACCCTAACCCTAACACTAACCCTAACACTAACCCGTACCCTAACCTGTACCATAACCCTAACCATAACCCGTAAAATAACCCTAACCCGAACCCGTACCCTAACCCTAACACTAACCCTATACCTAACCCTAACCCGTAACCTAAGCCTAACCCTGAGGCTAACCCGTACCCTAACCCTAACACTATCCTGAACCCTAACCCTAACCCGTACCCTAACCCTAAACCTAACCCTAACACGAACCCTAACCCTAACTCATACTCTAAACCTAAACCTAATCCTAACCCTAATCCTAAACCTTACCATAACCATAACACTAACCCTAAACCTAACCCTAACACAAACCGTAACCCGTACTCTACCCATTCCCTAACCCTAAACCTAACACGTAAAATAACCCTAAACCTAACCCATACACTAACCCTAACCCTAACCCTAACCCGTAACATAACCCTAACCCGTGCCCTAACACTAACCCGTAACCTAACCCTAACCCTAACACTAACCCGTACCCTAACCCTAACCCGTCCCCTAACACGTACCCTAACCCGTACCCAGCGTTAACCCTAAACCGTAACCTAACACTAACCCTAACCCTAACCCTAACCCGTACACTCACCCTAACCCTAACCCGTACACTAACCCTAACCCGTACCCTAACACTAACCCTTAATGTAACCCTAACCCGTACCCTAACCCTAACCGTAACCAGTACCCTAAACCTAACCTTAACCTTAACCCGTACTGTAACCCTAAACCAAACCTTAACCCGTACCCTTACCCTAACAGTAAACCTAACCCGTACCCTAACCCTAAACCTTACCCGTACCCTAAACCTAACCCTAACCCTAAACCTATTGCTAACCCGTACACTAACACTAACCCTAACACTAACCCTAACCCGTACCCTAACCCTAACCCTTCCTGTAACCCTACCCGCACCCTAACCCTAAACCTAACCCTAAACCTAACCCTAACCTTAACCCTTACCCGTACCCAAATCCTAAACCTAACCCTAACTCTAACCCCTACCCTAACCCTAAACCTAACCCTAAACAGTACCCTAACCCTAACCCTAAACCTAACCCGTCCCCTAACCCGTAACCCTAACCCTAACCCTAACCATTACCCAAAACCTAACCCTGACCCTAAACTGTACCCTAACCCTAACAGTACCCCTAACCCAATCCTACCACATACCTTAACCCTAAACCTAACCAGAACCCTAAACCTAATCTAACCCTCACCCGTACCCTAACCCTTACCATAACGCTAACCCTTACCTTTACCCATACCCTTACCCTAACCCTAAACCTAACCTTAACCCTAACCCGTACCCATTCCCTAAACCGTACCCTAAACCTAACCCTAACTCTAAGCCATACCCTAACCCTAACACTAACCCTAACCCTAACCCGTACACTACCCTAAACCTAAACCTACCCAGGACCCTAAACCTAACCCTAACCCTATCCTAACCTTTTGCTAACCCGTACCCTAAACATAACCCTAACACTAACCCTATCCCGTACTCTAATCTGTACCCTAACCGTAACCCTAACCCGTACCTTAACCCTAACCCAAACCCTAACCTTAACCTTAACCCTAACCCGTACCCTAAACCTAACCCTAACCCTAACCTAACCCTAACCCTAACCCTACCCTAACCTACACTAACCCTAACCTACCATACTCTAACCCAACCCTAACCGTACCTTACCCTAACCCTAACCCTAACCTAGCTTACACTAACCTACCAACCCTAACCATACCCTAAACTCTAACTACCTAACCTTACGTACCACCTAACCTATCCCTACCCTAACCTATCCTAACCCTAACCCTACCTAACCCTAATACAACGTTAACCCTAACAAACCTACCTAACCTAACCTAACCCTACCCTAACTTACCGTACCCTAACCCTAACCTAAACAACCAGTACCCTAACCCTAACTCTAACCCTTACCAGTACCTAACACTAACCCGAACCCTAAACTGTCCTAAACTTAACCGTACCCTAACCTAAACTAACATACCTGACCCTAACCCTAAACCTAACCCGTACACGTACCTTAACCCTAAACCTAACCGACTAACCCAACCCTACTCCCTAACCCATACCATAACCAACCGAACCCTAACTCTAACCTTACACAAACCAAACCAAATTCCCTAACCCTAAACCTAACCCGTATCCAAAACCTAATCTAACCCTAACCCGTACCCTAAGCCTAACCCTAAACCTAAGCCCTACCCTAACCCGTACTCTAACACTTACCGTAATGCTAAACCTTACCCTTTCCCGTACCCTTACCCTAACCCTAACCCGAACATTAACCCTAACCCATAACCTATCCCTAAACCGACCCTAACCATCACCCTAACCCTCAGCCATACCCTAACCCGATTGCTAACCCGTACCCTAAACATAACCCTAACACTAACCCTAATCCTAAACCCACCCAGTTCCCTAACCTAATCCTAACCCAAACACTAACCCTATTGCTAACCCATACCCTAAACATAACCGTAACACTAACCGTAACCCGTACCCTAATCCATCCCCTAACCGTAACCCTAACCCATATCTTAACCCTAAACCTAACCCTAACCCTAGCCTTAACCCAAAACCGTACCCTAAACCTAACCCTAACCCTAACCCTACCCCTAACCCCTACCCTAACCCTAACCCTAACCCTAACCGGTACCACTAACGCTAACCAATAACTCTTACCCGTACCCTAACCTAACGCTAACACGTACCCTTACCCTAACCATAACCCACACCCGTGCCTAACACTAACCCTAAACCATAACCCTAAGCCATACACTAACCCTAATCTAATCCCGTGCCCTAACCCATACCCTAAACCTAACCGTAACCCTAACCCTAAAGCTTACCCGTACCCTAACCCTAATCCTAAACCGAACCAGTACCCTAACCCTAACTCTAACCCTTACCAGTACCTAACACTAACCCGAACCCTAAACCATTCCCTAAACTTAACCGTAACCCTAACCTTAAACCTAACCCGTACCTGTACCCTAACCCTAAACCTAACCCGTACACGTACCTTAACCCTAAACACTAACCCGAACACTAACCCAAACCCTACTCCCCGCTAACCCATACCATAACCCGAACCCGAACCCTAACTCTAACCCTACACAAACCAAACCAAATACCCTAACCCTAAACCTAACCCGTATCCAAAACCTAATCGAACCCTAACCCGTACCCTAATCCTAACGCTAACCCTAGGCCATACCCTAACCCATACCCTAACCCGTACTCTAACACTTACCGTAATGCTAAACCTTACCCTTACCCATACCCTTACCCTAACCCTAACCCGAACATTAACCCTAACCCGTAACCTATCCCTAAACCGACCCTAACCATCACCCTAACCCTCAGCCATACCCTAACCCGATTGCTAACCCGTACCCTAAACATAACCCTAACACTAACCCTAATCCTAAACCCACCCAGTTCCCTAACCTAATCCTAACCCAAACACTAACCCTATTGCTAACCCATACCCTAAACATAACCGTAACACTAACCGTAACCCGTACCCTAATCCATCCCCTAACCGTAACCCTAACCTGTATCTTAACCCTAAACCTAACCCTAACCCTAGCCTTAACCCAAAACCGTACCCTAAACCTAACCCTAACCCTAACCCTACCCCTAACCCCTACCCTAACCCTAACCCTAACCCTAACCGGTACCCTAACGCTAAAAATAACTCTTACCCGTACCCTAACCCTAACGCTAACACGTACCCTTACCCTAACCATAACCCACACCCGTAGCCTAACACTAACCCTAAACCATACCCTAAGCCATACACTAACCTTAACTCTATCCCGTGCCCTAACCCATACCCTAAACCTAACCGTAACCCTAACCCTAAAGCTTACCCGTACCCTAACCCTAATCCTAAACTGAACCAGTACCCTAACCCTAACTCTAACCCTAACCAGTACCCTAACACTAACCCGAACCCTAAACCATTCCCTAAACTTAACCGTAACCCTAACCTTAAACCTAACCCGTACCTGTACCCTAACCCTAAACCTAACCCGTACACGTACCTTAACCCTAAACACTAACCCGAACACTAACCCAAACCCTACTCCCTGCTAACCCATACCATAACCCGAACCCGAACCCTAACTCTAACCCTACACAAATCAAACCAAATACCCTAACCCTAAACCTAACCCGTATCCAAAATCTAATCGAACCCTAACCCGTACCCTAATCCTAACGCTAACCCTAAGCCATACCCTAACCCATACCCTAACCCGTACTCTAACACTTACGTAACGCTAAACCTTACCCATACCCATAACCTTTACCAACCCTAACCGAACATTAAACCCGTAACCCGTAACCTATCCTAAACCCGCCCTAACCATCACCCTAACCCTCAGCCATACCCAAACCCGATGCTAACCTACCCTAAACATAACCCTAACACTAACCCTAATCCTAAAACCCACCCATTTCCCTAACCTAATCCTAAACCCAAACCACTAACCCTATTGCTACCATACCCTAAAAATAACCGTAACACTAACCGTAAACCGTACCCTAATCATCCCTAAACCGTATACCCTAAACCTGGTATCTTACCCTAAACTAACCCTAAACCCAAGCTTAACCCAAATCCGTAACCTAAACCTAACCATAACCCTAACCCTACCCCTAACCCCTACCCTAACCCTAACCAAACCGGTACCCTAACGCTAAAATAACCCTTAACCCTTACCCTACCCTAACGCTAACACGTCCCTTACCTAACCATAACCCTAACCCGTACCCTAACCCTAACCCGTACCCTGAGCCGTACACTATCCCTAACCCTAACCCGTACCCTAAAACTAAACCTAAAACTAACCCTAAACGTAACCTGTACTCTAAACGAAACCAGTACCCTACCCGAACACTAACACTAACCCTAAACCGTCCCCTTACCCTAACCCTAACCCTAACCCGTACCCGAAGCCTAACCATACCCTAAGCAGTACACTAACCCTAAACCTATCCCTAACCTGTACCTTAACCCTAACCCGTACCCTAAGCCGTACACTAACCCTAACCCTAGCCCGTACCATAACCCGTACCCTAAACCTAAACCTAAACCTAACCCTAAACGTAACCCGTACTCTAAACGAAACCAATACCCTACCCTAACCCTAACACTAACCCTAACCCATCCCCTTACCCTAACCCTGACCCTAACTCGTACCCTAACCCTAACCCATACACTAAGCAGTACACTAACCCTAACCCTAACCCGTACCCTAACCCGTACACTAAACCTGAACCTAAACCTAACCCTAAACCTAACCCGTAACCTAACCCTATCCCTAACCCGTAACCTAACCCTAAACCTAACCCTAACCCGTACTCTAAGCCCTGACCTAAACCTAACAGTAACGCTAACCAGTACACTAACCCTAAACCTAACCCTAACCCTTATCCTAACCCTAACCCTAACCCTAACAAGTACCCTAACCTTAACCCTAACCGTAACTCTAACCAGTACCCTGACCCTAAACCAAATCCTAACCCGTACCCTAACCCTAACCCTATCCCTAATGGGTACCCTAACCCTAACCCTAACCCAAACCAGTACCCTAACCCTAACCCTAGCCGTAACCCATACCCTAACCTAAACCAATCCTAACCCTAAACCTAATCTGTATCCTTAACCCAACCCTAACCCTAACTTTAACCCTAACCCTAACCCTAAACCTAACACTACCACGTACCATAAAATCCACCTGACCACTGACACTTGACCGTAACCTAACCACGTTTCCCTAAACCCTAAACCTAACCCCTACCCTAACCCTAAACCTAACCCTTACCTGTACCCATACACTAACCCAACCTAACACTAACCCTCACCTAACCCGTACCCTACCTCTAATCCTAACTCTAACCCTCATCCGTACCCTAACCCTAAACCAAACCCTAACCCATACCATAACCCGTACCATAACGCGTGCCCTAACCGGTACCCTTAACCGTATCCTAACCCTAAACCTAAACCTAACCCTAAACTGTACCCTACCCTAACCCTAACGCGTAATCTAACCCTAACCATACCCCTAATCTTAAACCGTACCCCTACCCTAACCCTAACCCGTAACCTAACCCTAACCCTAACCCATACCCTAAACCTAATCCTAACCCTAACCCTAACCCCTACCCTAATCCTAACCCTATACCTAACCCTAACCCTAACCCTAACGCCTACCCTAACCCTAACCCTAACCCGTACCCTTACCCTAAAACTAACCCTAACCCGTACCCTAAACCTAACCCTTACCCAAACTATAAGCCGTACGCTAACTCTAAACCTGACCCGTACTCTAACCTGTACCCTAACCTAACCCTACCCAAATCCTAACCCTAACCCTAACCCTCACCATACCCTAACCCTAAACCTAGCCCTAAACCTAAACCGTTCCCTAACCCTAACCCTAAACCTAACCCTAAACCGTACCCTAACACTAACCGTAACCCTAACCTGTACCCTAACCCTAACCATTACCCTGACCCTAAACAGTACCCTAACCCTAAACCTAACCCGTACCCTAACCCTAACCCTAAGCCTAACGCATACCCTAACCCAAACCCTATCTCTAACCAGTACCCTTAGCCTAAACCTAACCAGTACCCTACCCTAACCCTAACCCGTAGCCTGACCCTAACACTAACCCTAAACCTAACCCACACGCTAACCCTAACCCTAACCCTAACCCTAAACTCTACCCTAACCCAAAACCTAACACTAACCAGTACCGTAAACCTCACCCTAACCCGTACAGTAACCCGTACCCTAACCCTAACGCTAACCAGTACCCTGACCCTAACCCTAAACTGTACCCTCAACACAACCCTAATACGTACCCTTACCCTAACCATAAACCTAACCTGTACCCTATCCCTAACCCTAACCCGTACCCTAAGCCATACACTAACCTCACGTAACCCAAACACTAACGCGTACCCTAACCCTAAACCTAACCCTAATCCTAATCCTAAACCTAACCCTAACACTAAACATAACCATACCACTAACCCGTACACTAACCGTAACACTCACCCTACCCAGTACTCTAACCCTAACCCTAACCCTAACTCGAACCCATAACCTAACGCTAACCGTAACCCGTTCCTAAACCGTATCCTAACCGTAACCCTAACCGTAACCCTAACCCTAACCCTAAACCTAACCCGTACCCTAACCCTAACTCGTACCATGACCCTAACCCTAACCCGAACCCATACCCTAAACCTAACTCTAACCCTAACCCTGACGCTAACCCGTACACTAACCCTAACCCTATCCCGAACCCTAATTCTAACCCGTACCCTAACCCCAACCCTAACACTAACCCTCACCCTAACTCATACTCTAAACCTAAACCTAAACCGAACCCTAAACCTAAACCTTACAATAACCATAACCATAACACTAACCCTAACCCTAATCCTAACCTAACCCTAACCCTAAGCCGTACCCTAACAGGTACACTTACACTAAACCTAACCCCCACCTTAACCCGTACCCTAACACTAGCCCGTAACCTAACCTAACCCTAACACTAACCAGTACCCTAACTCTAACCCGTCCCCTAACACGTACCCTAACCCTTACGTAACGCTAACCCTAAAACGTAACCTAAAACTAACCCTAACCCTAACCCTAACCCGTACACTCACCCTAACTCCTAACTCCGTACACTAACCCTAACCCGAACGCTAACCCTAACCCTTAATGTAACCCTAACCCTAAACCTAACCCTAACCCTAACAAGTACAATAACCCTAACCCTAACCTTCACCTTAATCCGTACCGTAACCCTAACCCTAAACTTTACCCGTACCCTTACACTAACCGTAAACCTAACCAGTACCCTAACCCAAAACCTAACCCGTACCCTAAACCTAACCCTAACACTACCCCTAACCCGTACCCTAACCCTACCCCTACCTGTAACCCTACCTGTACCGTAATCCTAAACCTAACCCTAACCCTAATCCTAACCTTAACCCTAACCAGTACCTTACCTAACACTAACCCTAACCCAAACCCCTACCCTAACCCTAACCTAACCCTAACCCATACCCTATCCCTAACCCTATGCCTAAACCTAACCTGTACCCTCACCCTAACCAACCCGTAAACCCTTACCCTAACCCTAACCCTAAGACGTACCCTAAACCTAACCGTAACCCATACCCTAAGCCGTACACTAACCCTAACACTAATCCAGGCCCTAACCCGAACCCTAAACCTAAACCTAATCTTATTCCTAAAACTAATCCGTACCCTAACCCTACCCTAAACCAAACCAGTACCCTAACACGAACCCTAACCCTAACCCTAAACCGTAACCTAACCCTAACCCTTACCCTAACCCTAACCCGTAACCTAACCTTAACCATAACCAGTACCCTAACAGTAACCCTAACCCTAACCCTAATCCATACCCTATCCCGTACCCTGACCCTTACCCTAACCCGAACGATTACCCTAACCCTAACCCTAACCCCAACAATTACCCTAACCCTAACTCTAACCCGTTTAACCCTAACCCTAAACCTAACCCTAACCCTAACCCTAACTGTAACCATTACCCTAACCCTAACCTTAACCCTAACCCGTACCCTAACCCGTACCCTGACCCTAACCCTAAACCCAACCCTAAACATTACCCTAATCCTAACCCTCACCCTAAACTGTACCCTAACCCTAACCCTAACCTTAACTCCTACCCTAAACCTAACCCTCAACTTAACCAGTACCCTAACCCTAACCCGCACCCTAACGCGTAACCTCACCTTAACCCTAAGCCGTACCCTAACCCTAACCCTAACCCGTAACCTAACCCTAACCCTGACGTTAACCCATACCCTAACCCTAACCCTAAACCTAAACCTAAGCAGTACCCTAACCCTAACCCTAACCCTAAACAGTACCCTCACCCTAACCCTAACCCTAACCCTAATCTGTACCTTACCCTAAACCTATCCCTAACCAGTACCCTAAAACTAACCCTAACCCATACTGTAACCCGTACCATAACCCTTACGCTAAACTGTAACTTAATCTTAACCCTAACCCGTACCCGTCCCTTAACCATAACCCTAACCCTAAACCTTACCTGTACCCGAACCCTAACCATAACCCTTACCCTAACCAGTAACCTCACCCTTTCCCGATGCCGTACCCTACCCCTAAACCGTAACCTACCCCTAACCCTTACACTAAACTTAACCCGTACCCTAACCCTAACCCTAACTAGTACCGTAACCCTAACCCATACCCTAACCCGTACCCTAACCCGAACCCTAAACCTACCCGTTCCCAAACCCTACCCTTACCCTAAAACGTACCCTAACCCATACCCAGTCCGAACAATAACCCGTAACCTAACCCTAACCCTAACCCTACATTCACCCTAAACCCTAACCCGTAACCTAACCCTAACCCTTACTCTATCCCTAACCCATACCCGTTGACCCTAACCTAAACCTAACCAGTACACTAACCCTAACCCTAACCCGTACCGTAACCCGTACCCTAACCCTAACTCTAACACTTAACCTAACACTAACCATAACCTTAACCAGTACCATAACCCGTACCGTAACCCTAACAATAACCCGTAACCTAACCCTAACCCTAATCCTAAATCGTACCCTAAACCTCACCCTAACCCTAACCCTCACCCACACCCGTACTCTAACACTAAACCTAAACCTCACAAGGACCCTAACCCTAACCCTAAACTGTACCCACAACCTGACCCTAAGCCGTACCCTAACCCTTTCCCGTACCCAAAGCCTAACCCTTACACTAACTCTAAAACGTACCTTAACCCTAAACCTAACCAGTACCCTAACCCTAACCCTAACCGTAACCCTAACCCTAAGCCTAATCCTACCTGTAACCTAACCCTAACCCCTAACCCTTACCCTAAACCTAACCCGTACCCTAACCTGTACCCTAACCCGTACCCAGCCCTAACCCTAACCCCTAACCTAACCCTAACCCTAACCCTACCGCTAACCCGTATACTCACCCTAACCTAACCCATACCCTAAACCTTAGCCTAACCCTAACCCTAACCCGTACCCTTGCCCTAACCCTCACCCTAACTCGTACACTAACCCTAACCCTAACCCGTACACTAAACCTAAACCTATTCCTAACCCTATTGCTAACCCGTACCATAACCCTAACCCTAACACTAACCCTAACCCGTACCCAACCCTAACTCTAACCCTAATCCAACTCGTACCTTAACCCTAAAACCAATCCTAAACCTAACCTGTACCCTAACGCTAATCCTAACCCTAACCCTAACTAGTACCATAACCCTCATCCTAAACCTAATCCTAACCCGTACCCTAACCTTAACCCTAACTCTAATCCGTACCTAACCCTAACCCAAACCGTAACCAGTACCCTAAACCTAACCCTAACCCGCACCGTACCCGTACCCTAACCCTAACCCTAACCCTCAACCTCACCCGTACCCTAACCCTAACCCGTACCCTAACCCTAACCCGTACCCTAACCCTAACCCGAACCTGAACCCGTACCCTAATCCTAAACCTAACACGTACGCATACCCTAACCCTAAACCAAACCAGTACCCTAACCCTAACCCTAACCCGTACCCTCACCCTAACACTGACTCTAACCCTAATCCTAACCCGTTCCCTAAACCTAACCCTAACCCTAACCCTAACCTAACCCTAACCCTAACCCTAACTAACCCTAACCTGTGCCCTAACTGTATCCCTAACCCGTACACTAAACCTATCCCTAATCCTATTGCTAACCCGAACCCTAACCCTAAATCTAACACTAACCCTAACCCTAACCCAAACCCTGACCCCTACCTTAACCTAACCCTAACCATAACCCGTGCTCTACTCCTAACACTAATGCGTCCCCTTACCCTATTCCTAACCCTAATCCAAATCCTAAACCTAACACTATCCCACCTTTAACCCGTACCCTATACCTACACCTACCCTAACCCTATTGCTATCAAACCTAAGCCTAACCCTAACTCTAACCCTAACCTAACCCTATCCAGTACCTACCCTAACCCTAAACCTGACCCTAACCCTAAACCAAACCCCTTTAACCCTTAACCTCCCTGTAACCTAACCGTAACTAAACCTAACCCTAACACTTCCCTAAACCTAACCCTAACCCTAACCCTATTGCTAAACCAGTACCCTAAACCTAACCAAAACCAACCCTAACCCTAACCTAACCACTAACCTAACCCTAACCCTAACCCTAACCTTTAAACCCTAACATCCTACCCTAACCCTTACACTTCCCATAATCCTTACCCTAACCTACCTAAACCTAACCTGACCCTAACCCATACCCTAAACCTAACCGTTATAACCTAACCTAACCCTAACCCTATACCTAACCCTAACCCTTACCCTTACCTAACACCCAAACCGTACCTAAACCTAACACTAAACCTAACCCTAACCATACCCTAACCCACCCTGAACCAAACCGTAACCCTAACCATAACCCTAACCTAACCCTAACCTAACCCTAACCCATACACTAACCCTAACCCTATACCCTACCCTAACCCTAACCTTAACCCTAACCCGTACCCTAACCCTAACCAACCTAACCCTCTAACCTAACCTAACCCTAACCCTCACCTACCCTAACCCTAACCCTAACACTAACCCTAACTAACCCTAACCCTAACACCTAACCCTTACCAACCCTATCCCTTACCCTAACGTCCTACCCTAACCCTAACCGTAACCCTAAACCTACCTAACCCTATCTAACCTAACCCTACCTAACCGTACCCTAACCTAACCCTAACTTACCCTAATACCCTAACCTAACCCTAACACTAACCCTATCCTTACCTGTACCTAACCTAACCTAACGTAACCTAACCTAACCTATCCTAACCCTACCCTAACCCTAACCCTAACCCTAACCAGTACCCTAACCCTAACCCTAAAACTAACCCTAACCCTAACCACTAACCCGTACCCTATACCTAACCCTAACCCGTATCCTACCCATACCCTAACCCTAAACACTAACCTAAACTCCTAACCCTAACCCTAAGCTAACCAGTACCCTTACCTCCTAAACCTAACCTAACCGTACCCTAACCCCTCCCACCCTAACCTAACCTAACTACTAACCCTAAACCCTAACCCTACCCTAACCTACCTACCCTAACCCGTACCCTAACCCTAAACCTAACCATCCTACCCTAAACCCTATACCTAACCCTAAACCGTCCTACCCTACCTAACCCATACCCAACAACCACCTAACCTAAACCTAACCTACTCTACATAACCCTAACCCATACCAGTACCCTACCTAACCCTAACCCATAACCTAACCCTAACCAGTACCCTAACCCTAACCCTACCCAACCTAACCCGTACCTAACTCCTAAACCTACCCGTACCCTAACCCGTAAACCTAACATAACCCTAACCCTACCCTAACCCAACCCTAACCCTAAACATACCTACCTAACCTAACCCTAACCCTAACCCTACTAACCTAACCTACCCTAAACCTAACCCTAACCCTAACCTAACCCAACCAACCTAACCCTAATCTACCTAAACCTAACCTAACACCCTACCAACCCCTAAGCCCTAACCTACCCAACCCTAACATACCCTAACCCTAACACTACCTAACCCTAACCACCTAACCCTAACCTAACCCAACCCAACCTTAACCTAACCTAACCTCACTAACCTACCCTAACCTAACCTAAACTAACTAACTACCCTAACCCTACCTACCCACCTAACCCAACCTAACCTTCCCTAACCCATTCCCTAACCCTACCATAATCCTACCAACCCTAACTTACCCTAACCCAAACCAACCTAACCTAACCCGTACCCTACCCTAACCTAACCTATTAACCTACTCTAACCAACCCTACCTAACCTAACCCTAACAAACGTAACCCTAACCCTAACCTAACCTACCTACCCATACCCTAACCTAACCCTAACCCTAACCTACCCTAACCCTAACCCTAACCCTAACCCTAACCAACCTAACACTACCCTAACCTAACTCTAACCCTAACCCGTAACCTAACCTAACCTAACCTAACCCTAACCCTACCCTAACCCTAACCTAACCTAAACCCTAACCTAACCCTAACCCTACCTACCTAACCCTAACCCTAAACCTACATACCACACCTAACCCTAACCCTAACCCTACATACCCTAACCCTAACCTAACCCTAACCTACCTAACCCTAACCCTAACCCTCCCCTATACCCTAAACCTAACCCTAACCGTACCCTAAACCTAACACTAACCCTACCCTAACCATACCCTAACCTAACCCTAACTTGTCCCTAACCAATACACTATCCCTATCCCTAACCCTAACCTGTACCCTAAACCTAACCCGTACCCTAACCCTAAACCTAACCCTAACACATATCCTAACCCTAACCCTAAACCTAAGCAGTACCCTAGCCCTAACCTAACCCAACACTAACCCGTACCCTAATCCTAAACCTAACCCTAACCCCTAACCCGTAATATTACACTAACCCTAACCCTAACCCGTACCCTAACCCTAACCTAACTCTAAACAGTACCCTATCCCTAAACCTAACCCTGATACCCTAACCCTAACCCTAAGCCTAAACCTAACCGTAACCTTACCATAAACCGTACCCTAACCCGTACCCTAACCTTCACCCTATCCGTACCCTAAACCTAACCCTAACCCTATTTCTAACCCGTACCCTAACCCTAACTCTAACAGAAACCCTAATCCGTACCCCCCTAACCATACCCTAACCTAACCCTAAACATAACACTAAACCTAACCCTAAACCAGTTGCTTACCCTAACCCTAAACCTAAACCTACAACCCTAACCCTAACCCGTACCCTAAACCTTACCCTAACCCTTTCATATCCCTAACCCTAATACCCTAACCGTACCATAACCATTACCTAAACCGTATATAACCGTACATGACGTAACCCAACCCAAAACCTGTACCCTATCCTAACCCTAACCTATCCCAAATGACCCTAACTCCCAAACCTATCCCTACCCCCTAACCCTAACTATAAACATAACCGTACCTAACCCTAAACTACCCATAAACCTCAACCCTAACCTAACCCTAACCCGTACCCTAACCTAACCCTACGTACCCTAACCCTAAGCTACCCTACCGTTACCCTAACCATACACCTAAACCTACACAACACCTAACCCTAAACTAAAAACCTAACCCATAAATAACCCTAAACCTAAATCCGTACCCTACCCTAACCTAACCCTAACCAGTACCTAATCCCTAACCATAAACCTAACCCTAACACTAAACCTAACCCGTACCAGAACCCTAAACTAACCCACTACCCTAACCTAACCTAGTCCCTACCCAAACCCTAACAACATGTACCCTAAACCTAACCCTAACCTAACAGGTATCCTAACCCAAACCCTAACCTTAAACCTAACCCTAACCTCTACCCTAACCCTAACACTAACCCTCACCAGTACCCTATCCCTAACCCTAACCCTAATCCTAATACTAATCCGTACCCGAACCCTATCCCTAACCCTAACCAGTTCCCTAACCCTAACCCTAACACAGTCCGTAACGCGTACCCTAACCCTAACCCTAACCCGGAAACTAACCCTAACCCTAACCGTAACATTAACTCTATTGCTAACCTGTACCCTCATCCTAACCCTAACACTAATCCTATCCCTTATTCTAACCCGAACCCTAACCCTAACCCTAACCAGTACCCTCACCCTAATCCTAACCCTTACCCTAACCCTAACCCTAACACTAATCCGTACCCTAACCTTAACCCTAAACCTAACCAGTACCCTAAACCTAACCCTAACCCGGACCGTAACACGTACCCTAACCGTAACCCTAATCAGTAACTTAACCCTAACCCTAAACCTATCCAGTACCATCACCTGTACCCTAACCTTAACCCTAAACCGTAACCTAACCCTATCCCTAACCCTAACCTGTACCATAACCCTAACCCTAAACCTAACCCTCAACCGTACCGAAAACCTAACCTTAACCCTAACCATTACCCTAACCCTAACCTGTACCCTATCCGGTACCCTAACCCGTTACCTACCCTAAACCTAAAACGTACCCTAACCCTAACCCTAATCCGGAACCTAACCGGTAACCTCACCCTTTCCCGAAGCCATAACCTAACCTTAATCCGTACCCTAACCGAAACCTATCCCGTACCCTAAGCCACACACTAACCCTAACACAAAGCCGTACCCGAACCCGTACCCTAAACCTAACCCTAAACCTAACCCGTACCCTAACTCCAAACCTAAACGAAACCAGTAACCTAACCCTTACCCTAACCCTAACCGTGTACCGTGCCCTAAACGTTACCCTTACCCTAACCCTAAACCCAACCCGTAACCTAACCCTAACCCCAACCATTACCCTAACCCTAAACCTAACCCTGACCCTACTCCGTACCCTAACCTAACCCTGACCAGTACCCTAACCCTATCCTAACCCGTAACCTAACCCTAACCCTAACCATAACCCTAAACCGTACACCAAGCCTAACCCTAAACCTAACCCGTACCCCTAACCCTAATTCGTACCCTAACCCGTACCCTAACCCGTACCAAGCCCTAACCCTAACCCATAACCTAACACTAACCCGTACCCTAACCATGACCCTGACACTTACCTAACCCTAATCCTAAACCTAAGCCTAACCCTAACCCGTACCCTAACACTAACCCTACCCTAACCTGTACCCTAACCCTAACACTAATCCTAACCCTAACCCGTACCCTCAAACTAACCCTAGCCCTAACCTTAACCCTAACCTGTACCCTAAACCTAACCCTAACTCGTACCCTAAACCATACCCTAACCCTAACCCGTACCCTAACCCTAACCCTAACCCGTACCCGTTCCACTAACTTAACCCTAACCCGTACCCTTACCCTAACCCTAACACTAACCCGTACCTAAAGCCGTGCACTAAACCTAAACCTAAGCCGTACCCTAACCAGTACCCTAACCTACTCCAAACTCTATACCTAAATGTAACCCCTACCTTAAACCTAAAACTAAACCAAACCAGTACCCTAACCCTAACCCCAAACCTAACCCTAGCCCTAAACCGTACCATAACCCTAGCCCAAACCCAAACCAGTAACCTAAACCTAACCCTAACCCCTACCCTAACCTAACCCTAACCCTATTTCCTAACCAGTCCCCTAAACCTAAAGCTAACCCAAACGCATATCCTAACCCTACCCTAACCCTAAACCTACCTAACCAAACCTGTACCCCTCACCCTCACCCAACACTAACCCTATACCCTCTAACTGTCGCCCGAACTGTAACCCTAACCTTAATCCGTAACCCTAAACACCTAAACCCAAACCTTAAACCAATATAACCTATAACCTAACTCGTACCCTAACCCTAACCCTAACCCTAACCCGTACCCTAACCTAACCCTACCTACCCTAACCCTAAACCTTTCACCTATACCGTACCCTCAACCCGATCTCTAAACCCGTTCCCTAACCTCATACCTTACAAACCTAACCCCTAAACGATAACCCTCACCTAACCCTAGACTACCCTAACCATAAACCGGATATCCCCTTACCCGTAACCCTAAGCCTAAACCTAACCCTAACGCATATCATAAACCTAACCCTTACCCTAAACTTAACCCTAACCTCAACCCTAACCCTAACCCTAAACCTAACCCTAACAATAAACCTAAACCTAATTCGTACCCTAACCCTAACCCTAACCCGTAACCTAACCCTAACCCTAACCCTAACCCATACCCTAACTCTAACCCTAACACGTACCTAAACCTAACCCTAACCCTAACCCGAACCCTAACACTAACCCTACCCTAACCTGTACCCTAACCCTAACCCTAATCCTATGCCGAACCCTTACCCTAACCCTAACCCTTACCCGTACCCTAACCGTAACCTTAACCCGTACCCTTACCAAACCCTAACCCTAACCCGTACCGTAACCCTAACCCATTCCCTTAGCTGTACACTAAACCTAAACCCAAGCCGTACCCTAATGCGTAACCTAAGCTAACCCTAACCCTAACCCTAAACCTATCCTGTCCCCTAACCCTAACCCTAAACCAAACCAGTGTCCTAACCCTAACCCTAACCCTAACCCTAACCCTAACCCTAAAGTGTATCCTAACCCTAACCCTAACCCTAACCCAAAACCTAACCATAAATTGTACCCTAACCCTAACGCTAACCCTAACACTAACCACTACCCTAACCCTAACCCTATCCCTAATCCTAACCCTAAGCCGTATCCGAACCCTAACCTAACCCTAACCAGTACCCTAACCCACACCCTAACCCGTTCTGTAACCTGTACCGTAACCCTAACCCTAACCCTTTACCTAACCCTAACCCTAACCTTAACCAGTACCGTAACCCGTACCCTTACCCTAAACCTAACCCTAACCCGTACCCTAAACCTAACCCTAACCCTAACCCATACCCTAACCCGAACCCTAACTCATCCCCTAACCTTAAACCTAACCCATTCCCTAACGCTTAAACTAACCCTAACCCTAAACCTAACCTTAACCTTAACCTTAGCCCTAACCCTAACCCTAACCCTAACCCTAACCCTAACCCGTAACCTAACCCTAACCCTAAAACTAACCCTAACCCCTACCCTAACCCTAAACCTAAACCGTAACTTAACCCTAACCCTAACCCGTACCGTAACCCTAACTCTAAACCTAACCATTTTCCTAACCTTAACCCTAACCCTATACCTAAACCTAACCTCTACCCTAAACCTACACCGAACACTAAACCTAAGCAGTCCCCTAACCGTAACCATAATGCTTATCCTAACCCGTACGCTACACCTAAGCCTAACCCTAATCCGTACCCTAATCCTAACCCTAACCCTAACACGTACCCTACCCTAACCCTAACCTATAACCTAACCCTAACCCTAACCCTAACCCTAACCCTAACCGGTACCCTAACCCTAACTCTAACACTAACCCTAACCAGTAACCTAACGCTGACCCTAACCGTACCATAACCTGTACCCTAACACTAACCCTAACACGTTTACCTAACCCTAAACCTAAACTTAACCAGTACCGTAACCCGTACCCTAACCCTAAACCTAACCCTTAACAAAACCGTAATCCTAACCCTAACCCTAACCCTCACCCTAACCGGGACCCTAACCCAAACCCTAACCCTTACCCTAACTCTAACCCGTACGCTAAACCATACCTTAACCCGTACCCAGCCCTAACCCTAAACCGTAACCTAACCCTAACACCAACCCTAACCCTAACCCCTACCCTAACCCTAACCCTAACCAGAACCCTTACCCTAACCCTAACCCTAACCTGAACCCGTACCCTAACCCTAACCCTAACGTGTACCCTTCCCCTATCCCTAAACCAAACCAGTACCCTAACCCTAACCCTAACCCTAACCCTAACCTTAAACCGTACCCTAACACTAAACCTAAACCTAACCCTAACCCGTACCTAACCCTAACACTAACCCTAACCTGTACTCTAACCCTAACCCTAACAGAAAACAGTACCCTAACGCTAACCCTAACCCTAAGCCGTACCCTAAACCTAACCCTACCCTAACCCGTATCCTAACCCTAACCCTCACCCCAAATCTAACCCTCAACTGTACCCTAACGCTAACCCTAAACCTAACCCTAACTAGTACCCTAACCCTAACCCTAATCCTCACACCTCCCCTAACCCTAACCCTAATCCTAACCCGTACCCTAATCCTAACCCTAACCCTAATCCATTCCCTAACCCTATCCCTAACACTCACCCATACCCTAACCCATTCCCTAACACAAACCCTAAAGTGTTCCCTTACCCTAACACTAAACCAAACCAGTACCCTAACCCTAAACCTAACCCTAACCCTGAACCGTAGCCTAACCATAAAACTAACCCTAACCCTAACATGTAACCTATCCCTAACCCTAACCCTAACCAGTACCCTAACCCGAACCCTAACCCCAACCCTAACCCGTACCCTAACCCTATCCCTAACCCTAAGCCTATCCCGAACCCTAAACCTAACCCTAACCCTAACCTGTACCCTAACCCTAACCCTAACCCTAAACCGTAACCTAACCCTAATGCTAACCCTCACCCTAACCCTAACCCTAACCCAGTACCATAACCCTAACCTTAAACCGTAATCTAAACCTAACCCTAATCTTCACCCGTACCTTAAACCTAACCCTAACCCTAACCCCTACCCTAACCCTAACTCTAAACCTAACTAGTACCCTAACACTAACCCTAACCCTAACCCTACGCCTTACCCGAACCCTAACCAAACCCCTGACCTTACCCTAACCCTAACCCTAACCCGTACCCTAACCCTAACCATAACCTATACCCAAGGCTGTACCATAACCCTAACCCTAACCCTAACCCTAACCCGTACCCTAAAACTAACTCTAACCCTAACCTGTATCCTAACCCTAACACTAACCCTAACACTAACTCTAAACCTAGCCAGTACCCTAACCCTAACTGGTACCCTAACCCTAACCGTAACCCTAAGCCTTAACCTAACCGTAACCCTAACCCATAACCTAACACTTACCTTAACGCTAACACTAACCTTTACCCATACCCTAAACCTAACCCTAACCCTAACCGTAACACTTTCTCTAACCCTAACTCTAAACCCGAACCCCTACCCTAACCAGTACCCTAACCCATAATCTAACCCGTACCATAACCCTAAACCCAATCCTAACCCGTACCCTAATCCTAACCCTAACCCTTAACCTAACCTAACACTAACCCTAACCTGTATCCTAACCCTAACGCTAATCCACACCAGTACCCTAACACTAACCCTAACTCAAATCTAAACCGTTCCCTAACCCTAACCCTAACCGGTACCCTAAACCTAACCCTAAGCCTAACCCGTACCCAATCCCTAAACCTAACCCGTAACTTAAACCTAACCCTGACCCTAACCCGTAACCCAACCCTCACCCTAACCCTTACCCTGACCCATAACCTAACCCTAACATTTACCCTAACCAGTTCCCTAAACCTGACCCTTTCCCTAACCCTAACCAACACACTATCCCTATCCCTAACCCTAACCTGTACCCTAAACCTAACCCGTACCCTAACCCTTAACCTAACTCTAACCCTAACCCTAACACGTACCCTAACCCTAACCCTAACTCTAACCAGTACCCTAACCCTAACCTATCCCTAACACTAACCCGTACCCTGATCCTAACCCGAACCCTAACCCTAACCTGTATCACTACCCTAACCCTAACACTAAACCTTACCCTAACCCTAACCCTAACCCGTACCCTAACCCTAACCCTAAACCTAACACTACGCCTAACCCGTACCCTTACAAAAACCCTAACCGTAACCCTAACCCGTACCCTAACCCTTACCCTAAACCGTACCCTATCCCGTATCCTAACCCTAACCCTAACCCTAACCCTAAACCTAACCCTAACCCTTACCCGTACGCTCCCCTTACCCTAACCCGTAAAATAACCCTAACCCTAACCCTAACCCTAAACCGTCCCCTCACCCTAATCCTAACCGTAAACAGTAGCCTAAACCTAACCCTAACCCGTACCGGAACCCTTACCCTAACCCTAAAACTAACCAGTACACTAACCCTAACCCTAACCCCAACCCTAATCCCTACCCTAACCATAACCCTAACCCGTACCCTTACCCTAACACGAACCCTAACCCGTTCCCTATCCCTAACCCTAACCCGTACACTAACCCTAACCATAACCCGTACCCTAACCCGTTCCCTAAACCTAACCCTAACCCTAAACCTAACCCGTACCATAACCCTAACACTAAACCAAACCAGTACCCTAACCCTAACACGAACCTAACCCTATCCCATACCCTAACCCTAACCCTAACCCTAACCCTAACCCTAACCCTAATCCTAACCTTAACCCTAAACCTAACCCCAGAGTGTATACTGCCCAGGATGGGTGGGGAATGGGGTGCCACCCTTTCCAAGGCTGGACCAGCCTTGTCCTACTGGCCATGGCTAAAGACTACGAAAGAGGGAGGATGAGAGGGGTGCCAGGCCCCCAGTCTGGATTAGAGGGACAAGGTCTCTAGCTTCTACCACCCCCCCCCAGCCCTCAGATACTAGTGCTTCAAATCCTTCTCAGCTCATCTCAGGTGTCTCCTTCTGTCATCCCACATAGCCCTGGGGTGAATGTGAATTCAGAGTCTATTTTTTCTAAATAAATTGGAAAACCACGCCAGACTCTATTCTTTTGCCAGCTCTGCCTCACCAAGAAGTTCCAGCTCAGTCCAGACCTTAGGGCTGCCTCCTGTTTTTCAGAGGAGGGTGGGAAAAGTGGCATTACATGTCCCCTCAAAATCCAGTTAGGTCAAGTTGAGCAATGCAGCAAATTGAGCACTAGTCCATTGAGCACCAGTCCACCCAAATTTACAAGCAGCTGGTTCACATCTCTTTAATGAGATCAAAGGCTCCTGTGTGGTTTTTGGGGGTAGAGCTAGCACAGTCCCCCAAACACTGCCTCTCTTTTCAAGACTCCAGCTCTTTCAGGCGGATTAGAAGTGGCAGGGAGAGGCCAAAGAGAACTTGGGCCCAGGGCAGTTTCTGGTGGGCAAGTAATCCACCCACCCTCCCAAAACTGTTTATGGGATGTCCCCTTCACTGGAAGCTACCTCCACAGGGGATTCCTGGGGTACAGGATTGAGGGGCAGGACACAAGGGTCCTCCAGATCTGGTGGGGTGGCACCAGCCCTAGCCTCCTTGACTGGCTTGCCCTCGGTAGAGTCAGGACAAGGGCAGAGCTCAATACCTGAGTCACCAGTCAGGCGGTGATAGCGGCAGGAAGGGGGTGTGGGGGTAGGGCTCATCCTAGCCCTGGCTCACCCTCCTGATGAGGGGGTGCACTCTGGTGGGAGGAACCACCTTCCATATTTGTTCCCTCGCAGGGGGCAGGGAAGCTAGAAGCAGAGGAGCGGCAGGTGCGTTCACTGGAAGCAGGCAAGGGGCAGCCTGAGGCTGCAGTGTAAGGAGGTGGTGGTGTGCCAGGCCGGTGAACCACATCCTCATAGGCTGGGGTTTGAAAGAAAAAAAAAAACCTAACCCAAACCCTAACCCTAAACCTAACCCTAACCCGTACCCTAACCCTAAAACAAACCAGTACCCTAACCCTAACCCAACCCTAACCCTAACCCTAAACAGTACCCTAACCATAACCCTAACCCTAACTCGTAACCTAACCCTAACCATCACCCGTCCCTAACCTTAAACCTATCCCTAAACCTAACCCATACCCTAACCCGTACCCTAACACTAACCCTAACCCTAACCAGTACCCTAAAGCTAACACTAACCCTAATAAGTACCCTAAACGCAAACAAACCTAACCCTAAACCCTAAACCCTAACCCTAAACCCGTACCCTAACCCTAACCTACACCAGTACCTAAAACCTAACCTAACCTAACCTAAACCTAAACTCTAACCCTAACCCCTAACTCCTAACCAACCTACCTACCTAACCTAACCCGTGACCCTAACCCTAATAACACCTAACCCTAACCCTAACCTAACCCTAACCCTAACTGCTAACCCCTACCCTTAAACCGTAACCCTCTAACACTAACCCTAACCCTAACGTACCCTAACCTAACCTAACCCAGTCCCTAACCCTACCAACTACCCTACCCTAACCTAACCCTAACCAACCATACCCTAACCCTAACGATAACCCTAACCTAACCCTAACCCTAAACCTAACCTAGTAACCCATAACCCTAACCCTAACCGTACCCTATCCTTCCCTACCCTAACCTAACCGTACCCTAACCAACCCTAACCTTCTACCCTAACCATAACACTATTGCTAACCCTAATCCTTCCCTAACCCGTACCTAACCTAAACCTAACCTCCCTAACCCGTACCTAACCTAACCCTAACTCAACGACCCTAACCTAACCCTAACCTAACCTAACCCTAACCCTAACCTAACCGACCTACCCTAACTCAACCCTAACCGTACCCTAACCTAACCTACCAACCGTACCCTAAACCCTAACCTAACCTAACCCTACCTAAACTAACCTAACCTAACCATACCTAACCTAACCCTAACCCTAAACCCTAACCTAACCAAACATACCCTAACCCTACCCTAACCTAACATCCTAACCCTACCCTAACCCTAACCTACTACTAACCCGTACCCTAACCCCTTACCCATAACCCTAACCTAACCCTAATTAACCCTACACGCTAACCCTAACCCTAACCCTAACCTAACCCTAACCCAATCCTACCCTAACCCTAACCCTACCCTAACCATAACCCTACCTATATACCCTAACCCTAACCTACCCTAACCCTAACCCTAACCCCTAACCCTAACCCTAACCCTAACCCTAAACCCTAACCTAACCTAACCCTAACACCTAACCCTTAACCCTACCCTAACCCTAACCCTAACCCTAACCCTACCCTAACCTAACCCTAACGAACCTTACCCTAACCTTAACCCTAACCCGTACCCTAACCTAACACCTAACCTAACCCTAACCGATTACCCTAACCCTAACCTACCCTAACCCTAACCCTAACCTAAACCCACACCTAATAACTAACCCTAACCCTAACCTAACCCTAACCTAAACAAACCAGTACCCTAACCCTAACCCTAACCCTAACCTTACCCTAACCCTAACCCTAACCTATCACATACCCGAAACTACCCTAACCCTAACACTAACCCTAACCCTAACCCCTACCCTAACCTAACCCTAATACCTTAACCTACCCTACCTAACATAACCTAACCTAACCTAACCCTAACCCTAACCTACCTAAACCTAAACCTAAACCGTACCTAACCCTAACCCTAACCCTAAACATAACCCTATAACCTACCCTAACCCTAACCTAACCCTAACCCTAACTCGTACCTAACCCTAACCCTAACCCTAACCTACCGTAACCCTAACTACCTAACCCGTAACCTAACCCTAACTACCTAACCCTTAACAACTAACCTACCTAACCCTAACCCTAACCCTAACCCTACCCTAAACCTATATACCTACCTAACCCTAACCCTAACCGTAACAACCCTAACCCTAACCTAACCCTAACCCACAACCTAACCAACCCTAACCCCTACCCTAACCCTAACCTAACTACCCAAACCTAACCCTAACCCTAACCCTACCTAACCCTAACATAACCCTATACCTAACCCTACCTCTACCCTAACCTACCACTAACCCTAACCCACTAAACCTAACCTAAACCTACCTAACCTAACCCTAACCCTAACCTACCAACCTAAACTACCTAACCCTAACCCTAACCCCTATACAACCCATACCCTAACCCGTACCCTACCCTACCCTAACTAACCTAACCCTAACCCTAACACGTACCTATACCCATCCCTAACCCTAACCTAACCCTACCCCTACCCTACCCCTAACCCTAACCAATACCCACCACCTAACCCTAACCTACCCTACAAACCGTAACCCTACCCACCCATACCCTACCTAACCACCTAACCCTAACCTCCCTAACTCCTATAAACAAACCTAAACTCTAACCTAAACCTAACCTAACCTAACTACCTAACCCTAACACTAACCCTAACTAAACCCAACCTAACCCTAACCCACCTAACCTATACCGTAACACCTAACCCTTAACCCAGATCCAACCCTAACCCTACCACAACCCTAAACCCTAACCCTAACCTTACCAAACCTAACCCAACCCTAACCCTACATAACCTAACCTTAACCAAACCCTACCCACCTAACCCAACCCACCTAACCCTAACCCTAACCCTAAACCGTCCCTAACCTAACCCTACTAACCCTACCCTAACCCTAACCTAACCACTAACCTAACCTACCACCCTAACCCTAACCCGTACCCTAACCCTAACCCTAACCATAACCCTAACCCGTACCCTAATATTAACCCTAAAACTAACCCTAACCCTAAAGCTAACCCGTACCATAAACCTAACCCTAACCCTAACCCTAACCCTAATCCTTACCCTAACCCAAACCCTAGCCTTAACCAGTACCCTAAACCTAACACTACCTCTTACCCATACCCTAACCCTAAAACTATCCCTAACCCCAAACCATACCCTAACCCTAAACCTAACCCGTACCTTAACCCATAACGTAACCCTAATCCACAACTTAACACTGACGCTAACCCTAACCCTAATCAGTACCATAACCCATGCCCTAACCCCTACCCTAAACCCACACCTAACCCGTACCATAATCCTAACCCCAACCCTAACCTGACCCTAAACCTAGACTAACCCTAACCCTAACCCTAACCCTAAACCTTACCCGTACCGTAAACCTCACTCTCACCCTAACCAGTACCCTAACCCTAACCCTAACACTAACACGTACCCTAAAGCTAATCCTAACTCTAACCCTAACCAGTAACCTAACCCTAACCCTAATCCGTACCCAAAACCTAACCTAACCCGTAACCTAACGTTAATCCTAACACTAACCCGTACCCTAACCCTAACCCTAACCCTAACCCTAACCATACTCAGACCCTAACCAAAACCTAAACTTAACCAATAACCTAACCCTAAACCTAACACTAACCCTAACTCGTACCCTAACCCTAAACCTAACACTAACCCTAATCCTAAACCTAACCATAAACTGAACACTAACCCGTAACCTAATCCTAACCCTAAACCTAACCCTAATCCATACCCTAACCCTAACCCGTACCCAGCCCTAACCCACACCCTAACCTGTACCGTCACCCGTACCCTAACCCTAAACCTAACACGTAGCCTAAACCTAACCCTAACCCTAACCCTATCCCTAAACCTAATCCGAACCCTAACCCTAAACCTAACCCGTATCCTAACACATACCCTAACCCTACGCCTAACCCTGACCCTAACCCGTACCCTAACCCTAACCCTAACCCTAAACAGTACCCTAAACCTAACCCTAACCTGTACCCTAAACCTAACCCTAAACCTAACCAGTACACTAACCCTAACCCTAACCCTAACACTAACCCGTAACCTCCCACGTACCCTAACCATAACCCTATCCTGAACCCTAACCTGAACCAGAACCCTATCCCATACCCTAATCCTAACCCTAACACTAAACCGTACCCTAACCCTAACCCTAACCCTAAACCATAACCTAACCGTAATCAGTACCCAAAACCTAACCCGTGTCCTAACTCTAACCCTAAATCATACACTAACCCGTACCTTGCCCTAAACCATAACTTAACCCTAACCCTAATCTGTACCCTAACCCCTACCCTAACCCGTATCCTCACCCTAACCCTAACCTGTAACCTAACCCGTACCCTAACCCTAACACTTAAACTAACCCTAACTCTAAACCTAACCGTAACCCGTACCCTAACCCTAACCCTAATTTGTACACTAACCCGTACCCTAACCCGTAACGTAACCCGTACCCTAAACCAAACCCTAACACTTACCCGTACCCTAACCCTAAACCGTACCCTAATCTGTGCCCTAACCCTAACCCTAACGCTAAGCCGTACCCTAACCCTAACACTAACACTAACCCTATCCGTACCCTAACCCTAAACCTAACACCAACCCAAAGCCTAACCCGTAACCCATCCCTAAAAGTACCCTAAACCTAACCCTAACCCTAACCCTAACCCTAAGCCGTACCCTAACCCTAACCCTAAACCTAGCCCTAACCCGTAGCCTAACCCTATCCTCAACACTAACCCTTTCCCTAAAACTAACCTTAAAACCTAAACCGTACCCTAACCTTTACCCTAACCCGGACCCTAACCCATACCATAAACCTAACCCTAAACCTAACCCGTACCCTAATCCTACCCCTTAACCTAACCCTAAAACTAACCCGTACCCTAACCCTAAACCTAACCCGTACCCTAAACCTAACCCTAAACGAAACCAGTACCCCAACTGTAACCCTAACCCTAACCCTAAACCGTACCCTAACCCTAACCCTAACCCTAAACTGCAACCTAACCCTACCCCTAACCAATACCGTAAACCTACCCCTAACCCTAACCCGTTCCCTAACCCTAACCCTAACGCTAAACAGTACCCTAACCCTAATTCTAACCCAAATCCATACCCTAACCCTATCCCTAACCCTAACCTAACCAACCCTAAATCTAACCCTAAACCGAACCGTAACCCATTCCCTAACCCTAACCCATACATAACCCTAAACCTAACCCTAACCAGTACCGTAACCCGTACCCTAAACCTAACCCTAAACCGTAACCCTACGCTAACCCTAACCCTTACCATACCCTAACCCTCACCCGTACTCTAACTCTAACCCTAACCCTAACCAGTACCCTAAACCAAATCCTAACCCGCACCCATACCCTAACACGTACACTAAACCTGACCCTAAACAGTAACATAACCCTAAACCTAACCCGTAACCTAACCCTCACCCTAACCAGTACCCTAAACCTAACCCTAACCCTAAACATAACTCGTACCCTCACCCTTACTCTAAGCCGTACATTAACCCTAACCCGTACCCTAACCCTAACCCTTACACTAACCCTAACCAGTACCCTAAATCTAACCCGTACCCTAACCCGTAACCTAAACCTAACCCTAACCCTGACCCTATGACGTACCCTAACAATAACCCTAACCTTAACCCGTACCCTAACCCGAACCCGTACCATAACCCGTACCCTAACCCGTACCAAGCCCTAACCCTATCCCGTAACATAACCCTAACCTTAACCCTACTGCTAACCCGTACACTCACCCTAAAGATAACCCGTACCCTAGCCCTATCCCGTTCCCTAACCCTAACCCTTTTCTAACCCTAACCGGTACCGTTACCCTAACCCTAACAGGTTCCCTAACCCTAACCCTAACCTTAACCCTAACCCTAACCCTAGCCCTAACCCTAACCCGTACCCTAAACCTAACCCTAACACTAACCCTATTGCTAAACAGTATCCTAACCCTAACACTAACCGTAACACTAACCCGTACCCTAACCGTACCCTAAATGTAACCCTAACCCGTACCCTAAACCTAAACCTAACCCTAACACTAACCCTAACCTTAACCTAACCCGTAACCGAAACCTAACCCTAACACAACCCTAACATCTACCCTAACCCTAACCTTAACTCTAAAACATAACCTAACCCTAACTCTAACCCTAACCCATACTCACCCTAACCCTAACACTTACCCTAACCCTAATCCATACCCTAACCCTTAACCTTACTCGAACCCTAACCCGTACCCTAACCCTAACACTAACCAGTACCCTAAACCTAAGCTTAACCTAAACCCTAACCCGAACCCGAACCCTAACCCTAACACCTTCCCTAACCCTAATCTTAACTCTAAACACTAACCTAACCCTAACCCTAACCCTAACCCGTTCACTCACCCTAACCCTTACACTTACCCTAACCCTAATCCGTACCCTAACCCTTAACCTTACTCGAACTCTAAGCCATACCCTAACCCTAAACCTAACCAGTAAACTAACCCTAACCCTAACCCTTAATCCTAACCCTTACCCAAACCCTAACCCTACCCTAACCTGTCACCTAACCCTAACCCTAATCCTAACGCTAACCCTAACCTGTACCCTAACCCAAACCCTAACCATAACCCTAAACAGTACCCTAACCCTAACCGTAACCCTAACCCTAATCCTAACCCGTACCCTAACCCTAAACCTAACCCTAATCTGTACCCTAACACTAAACCTATTCCTAACCAGTACCCTAAAACTAACCCTAACCCATACCGTGTCCCGTACACTAACCCTGACCCTAAACAGTACCCTAACCCTATTCCTAACGCTAAACGTAACACGTAACCTCACCCTTAACTGAAGCCGTACCCTAACCTTAACCCATAACCTAACCCTAACCCTTAACCTAACCCTAACAAGTACCCTAACCCTAACCTTAACCAGTACTCTAACTCTAACCATAACCCTAACCCGTACCCTAAACCGACCCTAACCCTATCCCTAACCTAACCAGTACCCTAACGCTAACCCTAAACCTAAACCGTACCCTAACCCTAACCCGTACCCTAACCCTAACCCGTAAGCTAACCCTAACCCTTACTCTAACGCTAACACATACCCTGATCCTAAACCTAATCCTAACCAGTACCCTCAACCTAACCCCAACCTGACCGTAACCCGTACACTAAGCCTAACCCAACCCGTAACCTAACCCTAAACCTAACTCTAACCAGTACCGTAACCCTTACCATAACCTAACCCTAAACCGTACCCTAACCCTAACCCTAAAACTAAACCTAACCCTAACCAGTATCCTAACCTAACACTAACGCGTACCATTACCCTAACCCTAACCCTAATCCGTACCCTATCCCTAACCCTAACCTTGCCCTAAGCCGTACACTAACACTAAACCTAACCCGGACCGTAACCCGTACCCTAAACCTAATCCGTACCCTAACCCTAAACCTAACCCGTACCCTAACCCTAACCCTAAACGAAACCATTACCCTAACCCTAACCCTAACACTAACCCTAAACCATACCCTAACCCTAACCCTAACCCTAAACCGTAACCTAACCCTACCCCTAAACAGTACCGTACACCTAACCCTAACCCTAACCCGTACCCTAACCCTAACCCTAACGCTAACCAGTACCCTAACCCTAACCCTAACCCTAACCCTAATCCTAACCCTAACCTAACCTGTACCCTAAATCTAACCCTAACCCGACCGTGATCCGTACCTTAACCCTAACCCTAACCCATACACAACCCTAAACTTAACCCTAACCCTTACCCTAACCCTAACCCTTACACGTACACTAACCCTAACCCTAAACCTAAGCAGTACCCTAACCCTAACCTAACCCGTACCCGTACCCTAGCATGTACACTAACCCTGGCCCTAACCAGTAACCTAACCCTAACCCTAACCCGTAACCTAACCCTAACCCTAACCAGTACCCTAAACCTAACCCTAACCCTAAACCTAACCTGTACTCTCAACCTTACCCTAAGCCGTACCTTAACCCTAACCCATACCCGTAACCATAACCATAACACTAACCCTAACCAGTACCCTAACCCTAACCCGTACCCTAACCCGTACCCTAAACCTAACCCTAACCCTAACCATATGACGTAACCTAACAATAACCCGAACCATAACCCGTACCCTAACCCTTACCCGTACCATAACACGTACCCTAACCGGTACCAAGCCCTAACCCTACCCCGTAACCTAACCCTAACCCTAACCCTAACCCTAACCCTAAATCATACCCTAACCCTAACACTAACACTAACACTAACCCGTACCCTAACCCGTACCCTAAATGTAACCCTAAACCGTACCCTAACCCTAAACCTAACCATAACACTAACCCTAACCTTAACCCTAACCCGTAACCGAAACCTAACCCTAACAGTAAACCTAACACCTACCCTAACCCTAACCTTAACTCTAAGCAGTAACGTAACCCGAACCCTAACCCTAACCCGTACACTCACCCTAACCCTAACACTTACCCTAACCCTAATCCATAACCTAACCCTTAACCTTACTCGAACCCTAACCCGTACCCTAACCCTAACCCTAACCAGTACCCTAAACCTAACCTTAACCTTAACCCTAACCCGAACCCTAACCCTAACCCTAACACCTACGCTAACCCTAACTTTAACTCTAAACAGTAACCTATCCCTAACACTAACCCTAACCCGTACACTCACCCTAACCCTAACACTTACCCTAAACCTAATCCATACCCTAACCCTTAACCTTACTCGAACTCTAAGCCGTACCCTAACCCTAACCCTAACCAGTAACCTAACACTAACCCTAACCCTTAACCCTACCCCGAACCCTAAACCTAACCATAAACCTAACACTAACATGTACCCCACCACAAGCCCTAACCCTAACCCTAAACAATACCCTAACCCTAACTCTAATCCTAACCGGTACCCTATCCCTCATCCTAACCCTTTCCCGTTCCCTAACCCTAAACCTAAACCTAACCCTAACACTAACCTTAAACCTAACCCGTACCCTATCCCTAACCTTTATCATAATGCTAACCATAACCCTTACGGGTATCCTAAATCTAACCCTAATCCAAACCCTAATCTGTACCCAATCCCTGAACCGTACCCTAACCCTAACACTAATCCTAACCCAAAGCCGTACCCTAACACTAAATCTAACCTTACCCCTAACCCGTACCCTAACCCTAACCCGTACCCTAACCCGTACCCTAACCCTAACCCTAAAGCAAACCAGTACCCTAAACCTAACCCTAACCCTAAACCGTACCCTAAACCTAAACCTAACCCTAACCTGTAACCTAACCCTAACCCTTTCCAGGACCCTAACCCTAACCCTAACCCTAACCCGTATCCTAACCCTAACCCTAACCCTAACCAGTACCCTAAGACTAACCCTAACCCTAACCCGTATCCTAACCCTAATGCTAAACCTAACCCTAAACTGTACGCTAACCCTAATCCTCACCCTAAGCAGTACCCTAAACCAAACCCTAATTCTAACCCGTGCCCTAACCCTAACCCTAAACCTAACCCTAACCCGTAACTTAACCCTAACCAGTACCCTAACCCTAACCCTAACCTGTACCGAAACCCGTACCCTAACCCTAACCCTAAGACGTAACCTAGCCCTAACCCTACCTGTACCGTAACCCGTACCATAACACTAACTCTAACCCTTAACCTTACCCTAACCCTAAACCTATCCTTTACCCTAACCCTAACCCTAACACAAACCCTAAACCGTACCCTAACCCTAAGCCTAACCCTAACCAGTACCCTAACCCTAACCCGAACTGTAACCCGTACCCTAACCCTAACCCGTAACCTAACCCTAACACTTACTCTAACCCTAACACATACCCTAACCCTAACCCTAACCCCTACCCTTACCCTAACCCTAACCCGTACCCTAAACCTAACACTTACCCTATTGCTAACCCGTACACTAACATTAACCCTAACACTAACACTAACCCATAACCTAACCCATACCCTTACCGTAACCTTACATGTACCCTAAACCTTACCCTAAACCTAACCTTAACCCTAACCCGTACCCTAAAACTAACCCTAACCCTAACCCTAACCCTAAACCTAACCCTAACCCATACCCTAAACCTAACCCGTACCCTAACACTAACCCTAAACCAAACCAGTACCCTGACCCGTAACCTAACCCTAAACCTAACCCTTACCCTAACCTTAACGATAACACTAACCCATACCACAAACCTAACCCTAAAACTAACCCTAAACCTAACCCATACACTAACCCTAATCCTAACCCAAACCAGTACCCTAACCCGTACCCTAACCCGTACACTAACCCTAACCCTAACCCGTACCCTAAACCTAACCCTAACTCTAACCATAACCCGACCCTAACCCTAACCCCAACCAGTACCCTAATCCTAACCCTAAACCTAACCATATACCTATTCCATACCCTAACCCGTACCCACCCTAACCCTAACTCTTAACCTTACCCTAACCCTAACCCGAACCCGTACCCTAAATCTAACCATTAACCTGTACCCTAAACCTATCCCTAACCCTCACCCTGCTGCTAACCCGTACCCTAACACTAACCCTAACACTAACGTTAAGCTGTACCCTAGTCTGTACCCTAACCATGACCTTAACCTGCCCTAACCCTAACCTTAACCTAACCCGTACCCTAAAACTAATCCTAACCCTAACCCTTACTGAAACGCTAACCTTAACCTTAACCCGTGTCCTAACCCTAAACCTAACCCTAACACTAACCCTAATCCGTACCCTATCCCTAAACCGAAGCCTAACCCTAACCCTAACCCTAATCCTAAACCTAACCAGTACCCTAATCCTAACCCTAACCCTAACCCGTACCCTAACCCTAACCCTAACCCGTATCCTAAACCTAACCATAAGCTTAAACCTAACCCTAACCTGTACTCTAACCCTAAACCTAACCCTAAGCCTAACCAGACCCTAACCCTGACCATTAAGGCTAACCTGTACCCTAACCCTCACCCTAAACCTAACTCGTACCCTAACCCTAACCCGTACCCTAACCCTAAACCTAATCATAATCCTAACCCGTACTCTGTCCCTCATCCTAACCCTATCCCGTACCCTAACCCTAACCCTAACCCTAAACCTAACCCTAAGCTTGTCCCTAACCCTAACCCTAACCCCAACCCTAAGCAGTACCCTAACCTTTTCTCTGCCCTACCCCTTACCCTAACTCTAACCCTAACCTTACGCTAACCCTAATTCTGACCTATATGCTAACACTAACCCATACCCTAAACCTAACCCTAACCCTAACCCTAACACTAACCATAACGCTAACACTAACCCTTACCCGTATCCTAACCCTAACCCTAAATCTAACCCTAACCCTAACCCTAACCAGTACCCTAACCCTAACCCTAACCCTAACAAGTACCCTCACCCTAACCCTAACCCGTACACTAACCCTAACCCTAACCCTACCCTGTACCCTTACCGTAACCCGTACCCTAATCCGTACCCTGACCCTAACCCTAACCCGTACACTAAACCTAACCCTAACCTAACCCTATTGCTAACCCGTACCCTAACGCTAACACTAACACTAGCCTGACAAGGACACTAACACTAACCCTAACCCTAACCCTAACCCATATCTGAACCCTAACCCTAACCCAAACCTTTACCCTATCTCTAACCCTAAACCTAACCCGTACCCTCACCCTAACCCTAAGCCGTACCCTAACCCTAACCCGAAACTAACCCAAACCCTAACCCTAACCCTAAACATAACCAGGACACTAAACCTAACCAATACCCTAACCTGTACCCCAACCCGTTCCCAGCACTAACCCTAACCCGTAACCTAACCCTACCCTAACCCTAACCATAACATATACACTCACCCTATCCTTAACCCATACCGAACCCAAAACTGTACCCTAACCCTAACCCTTACACTAACCCTAACCGGTACCCTAACCCGAACCCTAACCATTACCCGAAACCCTACCCCTAACTTTAACCCTAACCGACACACTAACCCTACCCCTAACTCGTACCCTTACCCTAACGCTAACCCTAACACGTAACTTTCCCCTAACACTAACCCTAACCTGTACCCTAACCCGTACCCTAAGCGTAACCCTAACACTTACCCTAACACTAACCCTAACCTTAACCCTAAACCGTACCCTAATCCTAACCTTAACCCTAACCCTAATCCTAACCCTAACCCCTACCCTAACCCTAAACCTAACCCTAAACAGTAACCTAACACTAACCCTAACCCTAGCCCTTACCCGTACCCTACCCTAACCCTAAACCATACCATTAACCTAACCCTAACCCTATTCCGTACCTTACCCTAACCGTAACCCGTACTCTAAGTCGTACACTAACCCGAAACCTACCCATACCCTTACCCATACCCTAAAACTAACCCTAACCCTAAACCTAAACCTAACACTTACCCTAACCCTAACCCTAAACCAAGCAAGTACCCTAACCCTAACCCTTACCCTAACCCTAACCCGAACCCTAAGCCATACCCTAACCCTAAACCTTACCTAACCCTAAGCCTAACCCGTACCCAAACCTAAACCTAACCCTAACAAGTACCCTTACACTAAACCTATCCCTAACACGTAACCTAACCCTCACCCTAACCCAAACCCTAACCCGTACCCTAACCCTAACCCTAACACTAACCCTAAAACTAACACTAACCAGTACCCTAACCCTAACCCTAACCTTGAGCAGTACCCTAATCCTAACCCGTACCCAAACCCTAACCCTAACCCGTAACCTAAACCCAACCCTAACCCATTACCTAACACGTACCCTAACCTAACCCTAAGCTGCTCCAACCCGTACCTTAAACCTAACCCTAACCAATACCCTTACCCATAACCTAACCCTAACCCTAACCCATACACTAAACCGTACCCTAACCCTAACCATAACCGTAACCCTAACCCAAACCCGTTCCCTAACCCTAACACTAACCCTAACCAGGACCCTAACCCTAACCCTAACCCTAACCCTTACCTTAACCCGTACCATAACCGTAACCCTAACCCAATTCTAACCCTTATCCAAACCCTAACCCTAACCCTAACCCTAAACCTAAACCTAACCTGTACCCTAACCCTAACCCTAAGCATAACCCTAAATAGGACCCTAACCGTAACCGTAACCCTAATCCTAACCCGTACACTAACCCTGACCCTAAACCTAACCCTCACCCTAACCCTAACCCATAACCTAGCCCAAACCCTAACCCTAACGCTAACCTGTACTGTATCCCATTCCCTAAACCAAACCCTAACACGTAACTTAATCCTAACCCTAGCCCTAACAAGTAACCTAACCCTAACCCTAACCCAAACGCTAGCCCTAACCCTAACGCTAACCCTAACCCTAAACAAACCCGTACCCTAACCCTAACCCTAAACCAAACCAGTACCCTAACCCTAACCCTAACCCTTACCCTAACCCTAAACCGTACCCTAACCCTAACCCTAAACCTAAACCGTACCCTAACTCTATTCCTGACCCTAACCAGTACCCTCTCCCTAACCCTAAACCTCACCCTAACCCGTAACCTAACCCTAACCCTAAACCTTATCCACACCCTAAACCTAACGCTAAGCTGTACGCTACCCTTAACCCTGACACGTACCCTAAACCTAACCTTAACCCTAACCGTATCGCTAACCCCTACCCTAACCCTAACCCTAACACTCAGCCTAACCCGTACCCTAACCCATACCCTAAGAGTAACCCTTACCCGTAGCCTAACACTAGCCCTAAACGTCACCCTAAACCTAAATGTAACACTAACCCATACACTAAACCTAACACTAACCCTAAACCTAAACCCTACTCTAACCCTAACCCTAACCCTCACCAGTACCCTAACCCTAACCCTAAACCTAAACCTAACCCTAACCCTAACCCGTACCCTAATGCTAACCTTCACCTGTACCCTAGCCCTAACCCAAACCCTAACACTAACCCGTACCCTAACCCTAACCCTTAACCTAAGAAGTACCCTAACCTAACCATAACCCTAACCCGTACCCTACCCTAACCCTAAAACTAACCCTAACCTGTACCCTAACCCGTACCCTATGAGTAACTCTTTCCCGTACCCTAACCGTAGCCCTAAACCTAACCCTAAAACTAACTTTAACCCTAACCCGTACCCTAAAACTAACCATAAACCTAATCATAAACCCTACTCTAACCCTAACCCTAACCCTAATCAGTACCCTATCCCTAACCCGTACCCTAACCCTACCCTACCCCGTACCCTTACCCTAACCCTAACCCTAAACCTTACCCTACCCAGAGACTAACACGTATCCTAAGCCGTACCCTAACCCTAACCCTAAAACTAACCCTAACCCTAACCCGTACCCTAACTCTAACCCTAACCATAACCAGTACCCTAACCCTAACCCTAACCCGGACCATAAACCACACCCTAACCCTATCCCGTAACCTAACCCTAACCCTAACCATAACCTGTACCGTAACCCTACCCTAACCCTAACTCTAACCCATAACCTAACACTAACCCTAAACCGTACCCTAACCCTAGCCCTAACACTAACCCATACCCTAACCCTAACCCTAACAATAACCAGTTACTTAACCCTAAACCTAACCCGTACCCTCACCCATACGCTAACCCTAACCTGTACCCTAACCCTAACCCTTATTCTAACCCTAACCAGTACCCTAACCCTAAACCTAACCAGTACCCTAACCCTAAACCTACCCTTAGCCTTAAACCATACCCTAAACCTAACCCTAACCCTATCCCGAACCCGTAACCTAAACCTAACCCTCACCCCTACCCTAACCCTAACCCTAACCCTAACCCTAACCCTAACCCGGACCCTAACCCTAACCCTAACCCTAAACAGGACCCTAACCCTAAACATAACCCTAATCCGTACCCTAACCCTAACCCCAACCCTAACTTAACCCGTATCCTAAATTTTACCCTAACCCTAAACCTAACCCTAACTTGTACCCTAACCCTAACCCTAATCCTAACCCTAACCAGTACCCTAACCCTAACTCTAACCCTAACCCGTAACCTAAACCTAAACCTAACCCCAACCCGTACACTAACCCTAACCCGTACCCTAACCCATACCGTAACCCATACCCAGCCTTAACCCTTACTTGTAACCGAACCCTAACCCTAATCCTAACCCGTACCCTAACCCTAACACTAAACCGTACCCAACCCTAACCCTAACCAGTACCCTAAACCTAACCCTAACCTCAACCCTAACCCGTACCCTAACTCTAAACCTAAACCTTACCTTAACCCGTACCCTTACCCTAACCCTAACCCTAAACCGTCCCCTAACCCTAATACTAAAAAGTACCCTAAACTTAACCCTAACCCTAAACCTATGCCTAACCCGTACCCTAAACCTGACTCTAACACTAACCCTAACCCTAACCCGTACCCTAACCCGTACCTAAACCTAACACTAACCATAACCCTAAACCTAACCCGTACCCTAACCCTAACCCTAACCAGTACCCTAACCCTAACCATTACCCTAATCATAATCCGCACCCTAATCCTAACCTCCCTAGTCCGTACCCTCACCCTAACCCTAACCAGTACCCTAACCCTAACCCTAACCCGTACCCTAACCAGTACCCTAAACCTAACCCTAACCCGTTCCATAACCTGTCACCTAACCCTAACCCGTACCCTAACCCTAAACCTAAACCTAAACCTAACCATAACCCTACCCTAACCCTATCCCAAACTGTAACCCTAACCCGTACCCTAACCCTGAGGCGTACCCTAAACCTAAACCTAAACCTAACCCTAACCCGTACCATAACCCTAACCCTAACCCTATTCTAACCCCTATCCAAACCCTAACCCTAATCCAAAACCTAAACCTAACCTGTACCCTAACCAGTACCCTTACAGGTACCCTAACCCTAATCCTAATCCGTACACTAATGCTAACCCTAACCCTAACCCGTTCCCTAATTCTGACCCTAACCCTATCCAGTACCCTAACCCTAACCCTAAGCCGTACCCTAACCCTAACTCTAACCCGTAAACTAACCCTAACCCTAACCCGTACCCGTACCCTAAACCTAACCCTACCCTAACCCTAACACATACCCTCACCCTACCCCTAACCCTAACAAGTACCCTAACCCTATCCCGTACACTAACCCTAACCATTATTCTAACCCTAACCCGTACCCTAAACCTAAATCTAACCAGTACCCTAACCCTAACCCGTACACTAACCCTAACCATTATTCTAACCCTAACCCGTACCCTAAAGTAACCCTTACCAGTACCCTAACCCTAAGCTAACTTTACCCTAACCCGCACCCTCAACCTAACCCTAACCCTAACCCTCACCCGTTACCTTTCCCTAACCCTAACCCAAACCTGTACCCATACCCAAAACCTAACTCGTACCCTAAACCTAACCCTAACCCTAACCCTATCGCTAACCCATACCCTAATCCTAACCCTAACACTAACACTAACCCGTATCCAAACCCGTACCCTAAGAGTAACCCTTACCCGTACCCTAACCCTAGTCCTAAACATCACCCTAATCCTAACCTTAACCCTATCCCGTAATGTAAACGTAAACCTAACCCTAACCCTAAACCCTACTCTAACCCTAACCCTAACCCTAACCAGTACCCTAACCCTAACCCTAACCCCAGGCCGTACCCTTACCCTAACCCTCACCCTTACCCATACCCTACCCTAAGCCTAACCCGTACACTAAGCCATACACTAACCCTAACCCTAACCCGTAACCTAACCCATACCCTTAACCTAACCCTAAACCTAACCCTAAACCTAACCCGTCCCCTAACCCTAACCCTAAATCAAACCAGTCCCTAACGCTAACCCTAACCCTAAACCGTACCCTAGCCCTAATCCTAACCCTTACCCTAACCTTAACCCATAACTTAACCCTAACACTAACCTGTACACTAACCCTAACCATAACCCAAACCTGTACCCTAACCCGTACCTTAACCCTAACCAGTACCCTAAACCTAAACCTAACCCCAACCCATACCCTAACCCTAACCCTAACACTAACCCGTATCCTAACCCTAACCCAAACCTAAACCTAACCCTAAACTGTACCCTAACCCTACCCCTAACAGTAACCAGTGCCCTAAACCTAACCCCAACCCAAACCCTCACCCATAGCATAACCCTAACCCTAACACTAACCAGAACCCTAACCCTAACCCGTACCGGAACCTGTACCCTAACCCGTACCCAGCCCTAACCCTAACCCGTAACCGAACCCTAACTTTAACCCTAACCCTAACCCGCACACTCACCCTAACCCTACCTGTACCCTAACTCTAACCTGCATGCTAACACTAACCATTACTGTAACCCTAAACCGTACCTTAACCCTAACCCTAAACAGTACCCTACCCCTAACCCTACACTTAACCTTTACTCATACCCTAACCCTAACCCTAAACCTAACCCTAACCCGTTTCCTAACCCGTCCCTTAAACATAACCCTAACCCATACCCTAAACCGTACCCTAAACCTAACCTTAACCCATACCCTAAATCGTACCCTAAACCTAACCCTAACCCGTACCCTAACCTTACCATTATTCTCACCCTAACCTGTACCCTAACCCTAACCCTAACCAGTACCCTAACCCTCACCCTAAATTTAACCCTAACCCGTACCCTAAACCTAAACCTAACCTAACCCTAACCCGTACCCTTACCCTAAACCTAACCCTAACGTGTACCCAAACCCTAACCCTAACCCGAACTGTAAACCTAACAATAATCCTAATCCTATCACTAACCCGTACCGTAACCATAACCCTAACACTAACCCTAAGCCTTTCCCTAACCCGTACCCTAAGAGTGACCCTTACCCGTACCCTAACCCTAGTCCTAACCTCACATTTACCAAACGTTAACACTTTCCCGAACCATAAACCTAACCCTAACCCTAACTCTAAACCCTACTCTAACCCTAACCCTAACCAGTACCCTAACCCTAACCCATACCCTAACCCTAACTCTACCCCGTACCCTTACCCTAACCCTAACCCTTACCCGTACCCTACTCTAAGCCTAACCTGTACCCTAAGCCGTACACTAAACCTAACCCTAACCCATACCCTAACCTGTACCCTAAACCTAACCCTAAATCTAACCCTAACCCTAACCCTGAACCAAACCAATAACCTAACCCTAACCCTAACCCTTTCCCTAAACCATAGCCTAACCCTAACCCTAACCTGTATCCTAACCCTAACCCAACCCTATACCTAACCTTAAACTGTACCCTAACCCTACCCTTAACCCTAACCAGTACCCTAACCCTAACCCTATCCCAAACCCTCAACCAGAACATAACCCTAACCCTAAAACTAACAAGTACCCAAACCCTAACCCTTACCCTAACCCGTACCCTAACCCATACCCAGCACTAACCCTAACCCGTAACCAAACCCTGACTTTAACTCTAACCCTAACCCTAACCCACACACTCACCTTAACCCTAACCCGCACCTTAACACTAAACCGTATGCAAACACTAACCATTATTTTAACCCTAAACCGTACCCTAACCCTACCCCTAAACAGTATCCTAACCCTAACCCTAAACTTAACCCTAACCTGTACCCTAACCTTAACACTAACCCTATCCCTACCCGTACCCTTACCCTAAAACTAACCCTAACCCATACCCTAACCCTAACCCTAATTCGTACCCTAAACCTAACCCTAACCCTAACTCTATGCCTAACCCTTACCCTAACCCTAACACTACCACTAACCCTAACCCTAACCCTAACCCTTAACCTAAACCTATAAACCCTAACCTTAAACCTAACCTGTACCCTAACCCTAACCCTAAACCAAACAAGTACCCTAAACTAACCCTAAACCATAACCTATCTGTAACCCGTAACCTAAACCTAACCCTAACGCTAACCCATACCGTAACCCTAAACCTAACCTAAACAGTACCCTTAACCCTAACCCTAACCCTAAGCCTAACCGTACCCTAACCCTAACCCGTATCCTAATCCTAAACCTAACCCTCAACCTAAACCTAACTCTAACCTGTACCCTAACCCTAACCCTAACAATAACCCTAACCAGGACCCTAACCCTAACCCGAAACCTTATTTTAACCCGTACCCTAACCCTAACCCTTACCCTAATCCATAACCTATCCCTAAACCTAACCGTAAACAATACCCTAACCCTAACCCGTACCCTAACCCTAACCCGTACCCTAACCCTAACCCTAACCCATTCCCTAACCTGTACGCTAACCCGAACCCTATCCCGTTCCCTAACCCGAAACTTCAACCTAACCCTAACCCATACCCTAAGCCGTACCCTAACCCTAACCCTTACACTAATCCTAAACCTAAACCCATTCAGTACCCTAAACCTAACACAAACCCTATACCTCACCCTATTGCTAACCCGTACCCTAAACATAACCCTAACACTAACCCTAATCCGTACCCTAATCCGTACTCTAACCATAACCCTAACCCGTAACTTAACCCTAAACCTAACCCTAACCCTAACCTTAACCCTAACTCGTACCCAAATCTAAACCTAACCCTAACCCCTACCCTAACCCTAAACCTTACCAGCACCCTAACGCTAACGCTAACCCTTACCCTTATCCTAACCCTAACCCTAACCTGTACCCTTACCGAAACCATAACCCACACCCGTAACCTATCCCTAAACCTAACCCGTACCCTAAGCAGTACACTAAACCTAACCCTAACCCGTGCCCTAACCCATACCCTAATCCTAACCCTAACCCAATCCCTAACCCTAACCCTCACCCGTACCCACACCCTAACTCTATCCCTAACGCTATCCCTAACTCTAACCCTAACCCTACCCTAACCCTAATAGTAACCTTAACCCTTACAATAACCCATTCCATAAACCTAACACAAACCCTAAACCTAAACCTAACCCGTACCCTAAGCCTAATCCTAAACCGAACCAGTACCCTAACCCTAACTCTAACTCTAACCAGTACCCTAACACTAACCCTACCCCTAAACCGTACCCTAAACTTAACCGTAACCCTAACCTTAACCCTAACACGTACACGTACCATAACCCTAAAACTAACCCGTACCTGTACCTAACCCTAAACCTTACCCGATCCTTAACCCCAATCCTAACCCCACGCCTAACCCGTAACATAACCCGAACCCTAACCCTAACACTAACCCTAACCAAAACCTACCACATACCTTAACCCTAAAACTAACCGGTACCCTAAGCCTTATCTAACCCTAACCTGTCCCCTAACCCTAACACTAAACCTAACCCTAACTCTAAGGCATAACCTAACCCGTACCCTAACCCATACCCTAACCCTTACCGTAACACTAAACCTTACCCTTACTCGTACCCTTACCCTAACCCTAACCCAAAACTTAACCCTAACCCCTACCCTAACCCTAAACCTTACCAGCACCCTAACGCTAACCCTAACCCTTACCCTTATCCTAACCCTCACCCTAAGCCATACACTAAACCTAACCCTAAACCTAACCCGTACACTAACCCTAAACCTAAACCCACCCAGTACCCTAAACCTAACCCTAACTCTAACCCAGGCCCTATTGCTAACCCGTACCCTAAACATAACCCTAACACTAACACTAACCCGTAACCTAATGCGTACCCTAACCGTAAACCTAACCCGTACCTTAACCCGAAACCTAACCCTAACCTTAACCCTAACCTGTACCCTAACCCTAACCCTAACCCTAACCCTAAGCCCTACCCTAACCCTATTCCTAACCGATACCCTAACGCTAACCCTAACCCTTACCCGTACACTAACCCTAACCCTAACACGTAACCTTACCCTAACCATAACCCACACCCATACGCTAACCCTAAACCTAACCCGTTGTACACTAATCCTAACCCTAACCCATGCCCTAACCCATACCCTAATCCTAAACCGTACCCTAACCCTAATCCTAAACTGTACCCTAACCCTAACCCTAAACCAATACAGTATCCTAACCCTAACCCTAACCCAGAAACATACAGTTACCCAAACCCTAACCCTAACACTAACCCTAAACCTAACCAGTACCCTAACCCTAAACCGAACCATACCCTAACCCGTACCCTAAACCTAACCCTATCCCGAACCCGTACCCTAACCCTAACCCTAACCCTAACCCTAACCCGTAACCTGACCCTAACCCTTACCCTAACCTGTACCGTAACCCATACCCTAGCCCTAAATCTAACCCATAACCTAACCCTAACCCTAACCCTAAGCCTAAGCCTAAACCTAACCCTAACCCTATCCCTAACCCTAACCCGTACCCTAAACCTAACCCTAACCCATACTCTAACCCTAACCCTAACACTAAACTGTACCCTACCCTAAGACTAACCCGTACCCTAAGGCTTACCCTAACACTAACCCTAACCCTAACCCTAACCCTAACCCTAACTGTAACCCATACCTTAACCCTAACACTAACCCTAACCCTAACCCTAACCCTAACCCGTACACTAACCCTAACCTCTACCCTAACCCTAACCCGACACCAAACCTAACCCTAACCCTAACACGTACCCTAACCCGTACCCTAACCCTAACCTGTACCCCAACCCTAACCTAACCCTAACCCTAACCTGTACACTAATCCTATACCTAAACCTAACACTAACCTGTACCAGTACCCTAACCCTAACACTAAACCTTCCCTAACCTTAACCCCGACCCTTCCCTAACCCTAACCATAACACTATGCCTATACCGTACCCTAACCCTACCCCATTCCTTAACCCTAACTCTAACCCTAAGCCGTACCCTAACCCTTAACCATAACCCGAATCCTAACCCATACCCTAAACCTAACCCGTACCCACACCCTAACTATCACCCTAACCGCAACACTAACCCTAACCCAAACCTACCACATACATTAACACTAAACCTAACCGGTACCCTAAACCTATCTAACCCTAACCTGTACCCTAACCCTAACCCTAACCCTAACCTAACCCTAAACCCTATACCGAATCCTAAACCGTAATCTAACCTAACCCCTTAAAACAAACCAGTACCGTAACCCTAACCCTAAACCATACCTAAACCGTACACTAACTCTAAACTTAAAAACCTAACCGTAAACCTAACCCTAACCCGTATCCTAACCCTAAGCCCATAAACCGTACCCCTAACCCGTACCCTAACCCTAACCCTAACACAGTACCGTAACCCTAAACCTAACTACCAGTACCCTCAACCTAACCCTAACCCCTAACCTACCCCTACCCGTACCCTAACCCTACCCCTAACCCTTACACTTACCCTTACGCCTTACCTAACCCTTACACCGTACCCTAGCCCTAACCCTTACCCCGTACCTAAAACCCTAACCGCTAACCCTAATCCTATTGCTGAATCGTAACCTATCCCTAACCCTAACCCTAACGCATACCCTAACCCTACCCGAACCTAACCCTAAACCGTAACCTAACCCTAAACGTACCCATATCCTAACCCTAACCCTAAACTAACCTAACCCTAACCCTAACCCGTATCCTAAACCTAACCCTAACACCCATGCCCTAACCGTACCTCACCCTAAACAGTACCCTAAACATAACCCAAACCCTAACCCGTACCCTCACCCTAACCCTATCCCATATCCTAACCCGTAACCTAACCCTCACCCTAAACCGTACCCTAAACCTAACCCTAACACGTAACCTAACCCTAACCCTAACGCTAACCTGTCCCCTAAACCTAACCCTATCCCGAACCCTAACTTTAACCCGTACCCTAACCCTAACCTAACCCTAACCCATTCCCAGCCCTAACACTAACCCGTAACCTAACCCTAACCTAACCTAACCTCACCCGTACATTCACCCTAACCCTAACCCGTACCCTACCCTAACCCAAACCTAACCCTACCATGAAACTCTAACCCTAACCATACCCTAACCCTAACCTGAACCACCAGTACACTTAACCTAACCCTAACCCGTACGTAACCCGTACCTAACCCTACCCTAACCCTAATCTAACCCTAACCTAATTCTAACCATACGTAACCCATACCCTAACCTAACTCTTAAACCTACCTAACCCCTAACCTAACCCTAACCCTAACCCTAACCCTACCCTACCCTAACCCTACCCTAACCCTAACCCTAACCGACCTAACCTAACCCTAACACGTAACCTTACCCTAACCTAACCGTACCCAACCCGTAACCCTAACCCGTACCCTAACCTACACTAACCCTAAACCTAACGACAGTACCTACCCTAACCTAAACCCTAACCCTAAACCACACCCTAACCTAACCCTAAATTAACCAGTAACCTAACCCTAACCCTAAACCTAACCCTAACCCTAATAACCTAACTAACCCTAACCTAACCCTAACCCTACCCGTAACCTAACACTAAACCTAACCCGTACCTAACCGAACCTAACCCTAACCCTACCGTAAACCCAAATGTACCCTAACAACTAACATCTAAACCTAAAGTACCCTAACCCTAACCCTACCCTAACTACCGTACACTAAACCTAACCCTAACCTACCATACCCTACCCTAACCCTACCTACCGTACCTAACCGAAAACCTAACCAAACCCAGTACTAACCCTAACCCTAACCCTAACCCTAACCCGTACCCTAACCAATCCTAACACCTAACCCTAACCTAACCCTAACTAACCTTACCTAAAGCCGTACCTTAACCCTAACCCGTTAACCCTACCCTATCCTTACACTAACCCTAACCAGTACCTAACCCTAACCTACCCTAACCCTAACCCTAACCGTAACCCTACCGTACAGCCCTAACCCTACCTGTACCTAACCCTAACCTTAACCCTACCTAACCCTAACCTACCCTAACTATACCTATCCCTAACCCTAAACCGTACTCTACCCTATCCTATCTAACCCTAACTGTACCAACCCTAACCCTAACTAGTCCAAAACAACCCTAACTTACCCTAACCCGAACCCGTAACCTAACACTAACCCTTACCCTAACCTGACCTAACACTAACCTACCGTTAACCCTACCAGTACTAAACCTACACCAAACCCTAACCTGTACACTAACCCTAACCCTAACCCTAACCCTGCCCTAAACCTAACCACTCACCTAAACAGTAACCTTCCCTAACCCTAACCTAACGCATACCCTACCCTACCCGAACCCTTACCTAAACCGTAACCTACCCTAAACGTAACCCTATACCTAACCCTAACCTAAACTAACCCAACCTACCCTAAACCCTATCCTAAACCATACCAACACTAACCCATGCCTAACCCGTACCCCAACCCTAAAAGTACCCTAAACATAACCCAAACCCTAACCCGTACCCTACCTACCCACATACCTAACCTAACTAACCCTGCACCCTAAACCGTACCCTAAACCTACCTAACACGTAACCTAACCCTAACCAACGCTAACCTGTCCCCTAAACCTAACCCTATCCCGAACCCTAACTTTAACCCGTACCCTAACCCTAACCCTAACCCTAACCCATTCCCAGCCCTAACACTAACCCGTAACCTAACCCTAACCCTTAACCTAACCCTCACCCGTACATTCACCCTAACCCTAACCCGTACCCTACACCTAACCCGAAACCTAACCCTAATGAAACTCTAACCCTAACCCATACCCTAACCCTAACCCTGAACCACACCAGTACACTTAACCTAACCCTAACCCGTACTGTAACCCGTACCCTAACCCTCACCCTAACCCATAATCTAACCCTAAACCTAATTCTAACCAGTACTGTAACCCATACCCTAACCCTAACTCTAAACCGTAAGCTAACCCTAACACTAACCCTAACCCTAACCCTAACCCTCACCCGTACCCTAACCCTAACCCTAACCCTAACCGACACTAACCTTAACCCTAACACGTAACCTTACCCTAACACTAATCCGTACCCCAACCCGAACCCTGACCCGTACCCTAAGCCGTACACTAACCCGAAACCTAAACCGGACAGTACCCGTACCCTAAACCTAACCCTGAACCTAAACCACACCTAAACCTAACCCTAAATTAAACCAGTACCCTAACCCTAACCCTAAACCTAACCCTAACCCTAAACCGTACACTAACCCTAACCGTAACCCTATCCCTAACCCGTAACCTAACACTAAACCTAACCCGTACCCTAAACCGAACCCGTACCCTAACCCTACCCATAAACCCAACAAGTACCCTAACACTAAATCTAAACTGAATCAGTACCCTAACCCTAACCCTCACCCTAAACCTAACCAGTACCCTAAAACTAACCCTAAACCGTACCATAACCCGTACCCTAACCCTAACTCTAACCCGTACCTAACCCGAAACCTAATCCTAAACAGTACCGTAACCCGTACCCTAACCCTAACCCTAACCAGACCGTACCTAACTAACCCTAAGCGTACCATACCCTAACCTAACCTAATCTGTACCTATCCCTGACCCTAACCTGTACCCTACGCCGTACACTAACACTAAACCTAACCCGAACCATAACCCGTACCCTAAACCTAAACTGTACCCTAACCCTAAACCTAACCCGTACCCTAACCCTAAACCTAAATGAAATAAGTACCCTAACCCTAACACTAACCCTAACCCTAATCCGTACCCTAACCCTAACCCTACACCTAACCTGTACCCTAAACCTAACCCTAACCCTAACCAGTAACCTAACCCTAACTCTAACCTGAACCAATACCCTAACCCTAAGAATAACCCTAACCTAACCAGTACCCTAAATCTAAACCTAACCAGTACCGTGTCCCTTAACCTAACCCTAACCCTAACCGGTACATATCCCTAAACGTAACCCTAACAAGTACTGTAACCCGTACCCTAAACCTAACCCTAAACCGTAACCCAACCCTCACCCTAACCCACACTCTCACCCGTACACTAACCCTAACCCTAACCCTAACCAGTACCCTAACCCTAACCCTAACCCGTACCCGTACCCTAACACGTACACTAACCCTAGCCCTAACCAGTAAACTAACCCGTAACCCTAAACCTAAACCTAACCCATACCCTCAACCTTACCCTAAGCCGTACCTTAACCCTAACCCGTACCCTAACCCTAATCCTTACACTAACCCTAACCAGTACCCTAACCCTAACCCATACCCTAACCTGTACCCTAACCCTAACCCGTACCCTAACCCGTACCCTAACCCGTACCCTACCGGTACCAAGCCCTAACTCTACCCCGTAACCTAACCCTAACCTTAATCCTACTGCTAACCCGTACACTCACTCTAAACATAACCCTAACCCTAACCATAACCGTACTCTAACCCTATCCCTTTTCTAACCCTAACCGGTACCGTAACCCTAAACCTAACCCGTACCCTAACCCTTACCTAACCCTAACCGTAACCCGACCCTTTCCCTAAACCTAACCCTAAACGAACCCGTACCCTAACCCTAACCCTTACCCGAACTCTAAACCTAAGCCTAACCCTAACACTATTGCTAACCCGTACCCTAACCCTAACACTAACCCTAACCCGTACCCTAATGCGTACCCTCACCGTAATCCTAACCTGTAGCCTAATGCTAACCCTCACCCTAAACCTAACCTTAACCCTAACTCGTACCCTAAACGTAACACTAACCCTAACCCTAAACCCTACCCTAAACCTAACACTAACCCTAACCAGTAACCTAACCGTAAACCTAACCCTAACCCTAATCCGTACCCTAACCCGTACCCTAACCTTTATCCTAACACGTACTCTTCCCCTAACCTAAACCAAACCAGTACCCTAACCCTAACCCTAAACCTAACCCTAATCGGTACCCTAACCCTACCCCAAACCCTAACCCTAGCCCGTAACCTAACCCTAACCCGTACCCTAACACTAACCCTAACCCCACCCTAACCCGTGCGCTACCCTAAACCTAACCCTATCCCGTACCCTAACCCTAACCCTAACAAGTACCTAACCCTAAACCTAACCCTAACCCTAACCCGAACCAGTAACCTAACACTAACCCTACCCTAACCTGTACCTTAACCCTAACCCTAACCTTAACCCTAACCAGTAACATAAACCTACACCAAACCCTAACCCGTACACTAACCCTAACCCTACCCCTAAACCGTACCCTAACCCTATCCCGAAGCCTAACCCTAAACCGTAACCTAAACCTAAACGTAACGCATATCCTAACCCTAACCCTAAACTAACTCTAACCCTAACCCTAACCTGTATCCTAAACCTAACCCTAACCCTAACCCATACCCTAACCCGTACCCTCACCCTAAACAGTACCCTAAACATAACCCAAAACCTAACCCATACCCTCACCGTAACCCTATCCCATATCCTAACCCGTAACCTAACCCTTACCCTAAACCGTACCCTAAACCTAACCCTAACACGTAACCTAACCCTAACCCTAACGCTAACCCGTACCCTAAACCTAACCCTATCCCGAACCCTAACCTTAACCCGTACCCTAACCCAAAACCTAACCCATACCCAACCATAACACTAACCTGTAATCTAACCCTAACCCTTACCCTAACCCTCACCGTACATTCACCCTAACCCTAACCCGTACCCTAACCCTAACCCAAACCTAACCCTAACGCTAACTCTAAACCTAACCCATACCCTAACCCTAACCCTAAACCACACCAGTACACTTAACCTAACCCTAACCCGTACTGTAACCCGTACCCTAACCCTCACCCTTACCCGTAATCTAACCCTAAACCCAATTCTAACCAGTACTGTAACCCGTACCCTAACCCTAACTCTAAACCGTAACCTAACCCTAACCCTGACCCTACCCCTAACCCATACACTCACCGTAACCCTAACCCGTAACCTAACCCTAAACCCAATTCTAACCAGTACTGTAACCCGTACCCTAACCCTAACTCTAAACCGTAACCTAACCCTAACCCTGACCCTACCCCTAACCCATACACTCACCGTAACCCTAACCCGTAACCTAACCCTAACCCGTTCCCTATCCCTAACCCTTACTCTACCCTAAGCCGTACCCTAACACTAACCCTAACCCATAACCCTAACCCTAAACCTAACCCTAACCCGTACAATAAACCTAACCCTAGCCCTAACTCCATTGCTAACTCGTACCGTAACCCTAAGCATAACACTAACCCTAACCAGTCCCTAAAACATACCCTAACCGTAACCCTAACCCATACCCTAACTCGAAACCTAAACCTAACGCTAACCCTAACCTTAACCCTAACCGGTACCCTAAACCTAACCCTAACCCTAACCCTAACCCTAAACCTAACCCGTACCCTAAACCTAACCTTAACCCGTACAATAACCCTAACCCTAAACCTGACCGGTAACCTAACCCTAACCCTAACCCAGACCTAACCCTAAACCTAACCCTCACCCTAATCCTATCCCGTGCCCTAACCCTAACCCTATCCCTAAACAGTACCCTAACGCTATCCATAAACCTAACCGTTACCCTTACCCTAACCCTAAACCTAATCCGTATCCTGACCCTAACCCTAACCCTAAACCTAACCCTAACCTGTACCGTAACGGTAACCCTAAGCCTAAACCTAACTAGTACCCGAACACTAACCCTAACCAAATCCTGACCGTTCCCTAACCCTAAACTTAAACCTAATCCGTACCCTAACCCTAACCCTAACTCTAACCAGTACCTGAAACTTAAACCTAATCCGTACCGTAACCCGTACCTAACCCTAAACCTAACTCGTAACTAACCCTAACCTTAACCCTAACCAGTACCGTAACCTGTACCCTAACCCTAACCCTAACCCTCACCCTCATCCGTACCCGAACACTAACCCTAACCCTAACAGTATCCTAACCTTAACCCAAAAACTAACCCGTATCCATACCCTAAACCGTTCCCTAACACGAACCCTAACACTAACCTTAACCATCACCCTCACCCGTACCCTAACCCTAACCCGTACCCTAACCCGTACCCTAACCATAACACTAAACCTAACCCGGACCATAACCCTAACCCATACCCTAACCCATACCCTAATTCATTCCCAGCCCTATCCCTAACCCGTAACCTAACCCTAACCCTAACCATAACCGTAACCCTTACCCTAACCGTAACCCTAACCCTAACCCTAACCCTAAACCTAACCCTAACCCTAATGTTAACCCTAACCCGTACCCTAAACCAAACCAGTACCCTAACCCTAACCCTAACCCTAAACCGTACCCTAAACCTAACCCTAACCCTAAACCTAACCAATACCTTAAACCTAACCCTATCCCGTACCCTAACCCTAACCCTAACCAGTATCCCAAACCTAACCTAAACTCTACCCTAAACCTAACCCTAACCCGTACCCTAACCCTAACCCTAACCTTAACCAGTACCCTATCCCTAACCCTGACCCTAACCCTAACCCTAAACCTAACCCTAACACGTTCCCTAACCCTAACCCAAACCTGTACCCTATCCGTACCCTAACACTAAACCTAACCTGTACCCGAAGCCTAACCCTAACCCTAAACGTAACCCTCTACAGAACTCTAACCCTAACCCAAACCCTAACACCAACCCTAACCCATACCCTAACACTAACCCTAACCCTAACCTGTACCCTAACCCTAACCATAACCCTTACCCGTACCCTAAACTTAACCCTAACCCTAACGCTAACCCCTACCCTAAACTAACCCTAACCCTAACAAGTACCCTAACCCTAACCCTAACCCGTACCCTAAACCTAACCCTAACCAGTATCCTAACCCTAACCCTAACCTCACCCTAACCCTAAACGGTACGCTAACCCTAATGCTAACTTGTAACCTAAACCTATCCCTGACGCTCACCCTTACACTAACCCTAACCCTATCCCAAACCCTAACCCTATCCCGTACCCTAAACCTAACCCTAACCTTAAGCAGTACCCTATCCCTAACACTAACCCTAACCCTAACTCGGACTCTAACTCTAAAACTAACCCTAACCCTAAACCTAAACCTAACCATAACCCGAACACTAACCCGTACCCTAACCTTAACCCATACACTTACACTAACCATAACCCTAACCCTAACCTGTACCCTTCCTAACACTAGCCCTAACCCTAACCCGTACCTTAACACTAACCCTACCCTAATCTCTACCCTAACCCTAAACCTACCCCTAACCCTAACCAGTACCCTAACCCTACCATAGCCCTAACCCATACCCTAACCCTAACCCTAACCCGTAAACTAACCCTATCCCCAACCCTAACCCGTACCCGAACCCTAAACCTAACCCGTAACCTACCCCTACCCCTAACCAGTACACTAACCCTACCCTAACCCTTACCCGTACCCTAACCCTAACCCTAACGCGTACCCGAAACCTAACCCTAACCCTAATCATTAACTTAACCCTAACCCTAACCCAAACCCTAACCCTAACCCGTACCCTAACCGTAACCCTAACCCATTCCCTAACCCTAACCCTAACCCTAACCCTAACCCTAACCCTAACCTTACCCTAACCTGTACCCTAACCCGAATCCTAACCGTAACCCTAACCTCTACCCTAAACCTAACCCTAACCCTAAACAGCACCCTAACACTAAACCTAACCGTAACCCTTTCCCTAACCTTAACCCTAACTCTAAAGCGTACCATTACCCTAACACTAACCCTAATCCTTACCCTTACACTAACCCTAACCTGTACTCTAAGCCATACACTAACCCTAACCCTAACCCATACCCTAACCCATACTCTAAAGCTGACCCTAACCCTAACCCTAAACCTAAACCGTACCCTAAACCGTACCCTAAACCAAACCAGTACACTAACCCTAATCTGTACCCTAACCCATACCCTAACCCGTACCCTAACCTGTATCCTAACGCAAACCCTAAACGTTACCCTTCCCTGTACTCTAACACTAACCCTGACCCTAACCAGTACCCTAACCCTAACCCTAATCTAACTCGTACCCTAACCCTAACCCTACCCCATAACCTAACACGTACCCTAACCCTAATTCTAACCATAAACAGTACCCTAACCTGAACCCTCACCCGTACCGTAACCCGTACCCTAACCCTAACCCTAACCCGTAACCTGACCCTAACCCTAACCGTAAACCGTACCATAACCCATACTCTAACCCTAACTCTAACCCGTAACCTAAACCTAACCCTAACCCATACCCTAATCCTAAGGCTAACCGTAACTCGTAGCCTAACCCTAACCCTAACCGTAACCTAACCCTAACCCAACCCGTACCTACCCGTACCCTAACCCTAACCCGTACCCTAACCCTAAACCTTATTCTAACCCTAACCCGTACCCTAACCCTAACCTGAACCATTACCATAACCCGTACTCTAACCTTAACACTTACCCCTACACTCAACTTAACCTTAACCCTATCCCTAACCCGCAACCTAACCGTAACCCTTACCCGTACCCTAACCCTAACCCTAACCATTACCCTAAACCTAAACCGTACCCGAACCCTAACACGTACCCTAACCCTAACCCTTATTCTAACCCTAACCCCTACCCTAAATCTAACCCTAACCCGTACCCTCACCCTAACCCTAACCTTAACCCTAACCCGTACCCTTAACCTAACCCTAACCATATCCCTAACCGTAACCTAAACCTAACCCTAACCCGTACCATCACCCTAACCCTAACCCGAACCCTAAACAGTACCCTAACCCTAAACATAACCCTAAACCTTATCCTAAACCTAACCCCAACCCTAACCCTAACCCGTATCCTTTTTTTTTTCCTAACCCGTATCCTAAACCTTACCCTAACCCTAAACCTAACCCTAACATATACCCGAACCCTAACCCTAAACCTAACCCTAACCAGTAACCTAACCTTAAACCTTAACCTAAACCCTAAACCTAACCCTAACCGACCATCACCCTAACCCTAACCTAACCCTAAACAGTACCCTAACCCTAAACATAACCCTAAACCTTATCCAAACCTAACCCCAACCCTAACCCTAACCCATATCCTAAACCTTACCCTAACCTAAACCTAACCCTAACATATAACCGAACCTAACCCTAAACCTACCCAACCGTAACCTAACCCTAACCTTACCCAACCTAAACCTAACCCTAACCCTAACCCTACCCTAACCCTAACCCATACCCTAACCCACGTACAACCCTAACCCTAACTCTCACCGAACCCTAACCCTAACCCTAACCTAACCCTAACCCGTACCCTAACCTTACCTACCCTCCTAACATAACCCTAACCATACCTAACCCTAACCCTAACCCTAACCTAACCTAACCCATACCCTAAAAACCTAACTAACCTAACCCGTAAACCTACCCAAACCGACTCATTACCCTAATCCTACCTAACCCTAACACCTAACCCTAAATACCTACCCTCCGTAACCTAACTAACCATAACCTAACCCTAACCTACGAAACCCTAACCCTAACCTACCTAACCCATAACCCATAACCCCTTACCCTAACCTAAGTCCGGCTAACCTTACCATACTACCCTAAACCTAACTCTAACCCTAACCTGTACCGGTACCCTAATCATAACCCTAACCATAACCCTAAAGCTAACCCGTACCCTATCCTAAACCAAACCCTAAACCTAACCTAACACATACCCTGAGTCGTACACTAACCCTAACCCTAACCCGTACACTCACCCGTACCCTAAACCTAACCATAAACCTAACCCTAAACCTAACCCGTCGTAACCCCTAACCCTAAACCAAACCAGTACCCTAACCCTAACCCTAATCTAACCCTAAACCATACACTAACCCTAACACAAACCTTAAACCTCACCCTAACAAGTACCTAACCCTAACCTTAACACGTACCCTAACCCAAACCCTAAACCTAACCCTAACACTCAACCGTACCCTAACCATAACACTAACCCTAAGCAGTACCCTAACCCTAACCCTAAACCTAACCCAATAGCATAACCCTAACCCCTAACCATAACCTAACCCGTATCCAACACTAAACCCTAAACCTAACCCTAACCTAACCCTAAACCTAAACCCTAACCCTAAGCCTAACCCTAACCAGAACCCTAACCCTAATCATAACCCGTACCCCAACCCTACCCTAAACCCAACCCGTACCCTAAACCTAACCCTAAACCTAACCATTACCCTAATCCGTACAGTAACCGTACCCTAACCCGTAACCTAACCCTAAGCCTAACCTTAACCCTAACCTGTACCGTAACCCATACCCTAAACCTAACCATAACCCGTAACCTAACCCTAACCCTAAACCTAACCCGTACCCGAAACCTAACCCTAACCCTGACCCTCACCCTAACCCTAACCCTAAACTTAACCCGTACCCTCACCCTAAACCTAACCTAACACTAACCCTATCCCGTACCCTAACCGTAACCCTAACCCGTACCCAACCCTAACCCTAACCCTAACCCGTACCCTATCCGGTACGCTAACCCGAACCCGTACCGCTAATCCGTACACTAACACTAACGCTAACCCTAACCCTAAACTGAAGCCTAAACCTAACCCGTACCCTAAACAAAACCAGTAGCCTAAAGATAAACCTAACCCTAACCCTAAACCTAACCCTAAACCGTACCCTAACACTAACCCTAAACCTAACCCTAAACCTAACCCTAACCCTAAACCGTACACTAATCCTAACCATAACCCTAACCCATACCCTAAACCGTAACCTAACCCTAACCCTAACCAGTACCCTAACCCTAACCCTAACCCTAACCAGTACCCACACCCCAACCCTAAACCTAACCCTAACATGCACCCTAACCCTAACCCTAACCCTAAACCTAACTCGTTCCCTAACCCTAACCCTAAACCTAACTCGTTCCCTAACCCTAACCCTAAACCGTACACTTACCCTAACCCTAACCCTAACCCGTACCCTAACCCGTACCCTAAACCTAAACCTAACCCTAACCCTAACCCTAACCCGGACCATTACCCTAACCCTAACCCTAACCCGTACCCTAATCCTAACCCTAACCCTAACTACGCCTAACCCGTAACCTAAACCTAACCCTCACCCTAACCCTAACCCGAACCCTACCCTAACCCTAATCCGTTACCTAAACCTAACCCTACACCTAACCCTAACCCATACCGTAACCCTAACCCTACACCTAATCTAAACCTAACCCTAACCCGTACCCTAAAACTAAACCTAACCCTAACCCTAACCCCTACCCTAACCCTAAACCTAACCATAACCAGTACCCTATCCCTACCCTAACCCTAACCCTAACCCGTACCCTAGCACTAACCGTAACCCGTAAATTACGCTAAACCTAACCCTAAACCGTACCCTAACCCTAACCCTAACCCGTACACTAAGCCGTACCATAACCCTAACCTTAATCCTATCCCATACCCTAATCGTGACCCTAACCCTTCCCTAACCCTAACCAGTACCATAACCCTAACCCTAACCCTACACTAACCCTAACACTAACCCAAAGCAGTACCCTCCCCCTAACCCTAACTCTATACCTAACCCGTACCCTAACCCTATCCGTAACCGGTCCCGTAAGCCTAACCCTAACCCTAAGGCGTACCCTGACCCAAACCCTAACCCATAACCTAACCTTACCATAACGCTAACCCAAACCCTTTCTCGTACCCTAACCCTAACTTTAACCCTAACCCGTACCCGTACCCTAATCCTAACCATAACCCTAAACCTAAACTTAACCCTAACCCTAACCCGAATCCTATCCTTAAACCGAACCCTAAACCTAAACCTAAACCAGACCCTAAGCCGTACACTAACCCTAAGCCTACCCCATAACCTAACCCGTACCCTAAACCTAATCCGAACCATAACCCTAAACCTAACTCGTACCTAACCCTCTCCCTAAACCAAACCTGTACCCTAACCCTAACCCTAACCCTAAACCTGAGCCACACCATGACCTAACCCTAAACCTAACCCTAACCCATACCCTAAACGTAACACTAAACCTAACCAGTACCCTAACCCTAACCCTAACCCTAACCCGTATCCAAACCCTTACCCTAACCCTAAACCTAACTCTAACCTGTACCCTAACCCTAACCAGAACCCTAACCCTAACCCTAATCCTAATCCTAACCCGTACCCTAACCATAACCCTAACCCTAACCCGTACCCTAACCCTAACCCTAACACTAACCAGTACCCTAACCTTAACTCTAACCCGTACAGTAACACGTAACCTAACCCTAATCCTAACATGTAACCTAACCCTAATCCTTACCCTAACCCTAACCCTAACCCTAATCCTTAACCTAACCCGTACCCTCACCCTAACTGTAACCCTCACCCATACCCTAACCCGAACCCGTACCCAAAACCGTACCCTAACTCATACCCTAACCCGTACCCAGCACTAACCCTAACCGCTAGCCTAAACCTAACCGTAACCCAAACCCTAACCCAAACACTCAACCTAACCCTAACGTGTACCCTAAACTTAACCTATACCCTAACCCGCACCCTTACTCTAACCCTAACCTTACCCTAACCCTAAACCTAAACAGTTTCTAACCCTAACCCTAACCTTAAACATAACCCTTATCCTAACCCTAACCCTAAACCTAACCCTAAGCCTAAACCTAACCCGTACACTTACCTTAACCTTACCCTAACCCTAACCCTTACCCATACCCTAAGCCTAACCCTAACCCTATTGCTAACCCGTATCTTAAACCTAAACCGAACACTAATCCTAACGCGTCCCCTAACCTGTACCCTAACCGTAACCCTAACCCGTACCCTAACCCTACCCTAACCCGTACCCTAAACCTAACCCTAACCGGTACCCTAAGCCGTACAATAAACCTAACCCTAACCCGTACCCTAACCCTAACCATAACCCGTGCGCTAACCTTAATGCTAACCCTAACCCTAAGCCGTAAGCTAACCCTAACCCTAACACTAACGCTAACCGGTACCCTAACCCTAACCCATACCCTAAACCGTACCCTAACCCCTACCCAGGCCTAAACCCAACCCATAACCTAACCCAAACCCTAACCCTACTGCTAACCTGTATACTCACCCTAACCCTAACCCGTACCCTAAACCTAACCCGTACACTAACCCTAACACTTACTCTAACCCTAACCTGTAACCTAACTCTAACCCTAACTGTAACCCTAACCCGTACCCTAACGCTAACCCTAGCCCTAACCCATTCCCTAACCCTCACCCTAACCCGTAACCGAACCCTAACCCTAACTCGTCCCCTAACCCTAACACCTAACTAACCCTAACCCTAACCCTTACCCGTACACTTACCCTAACCCTAAACCTAACCACTACCATAATCCTAACCCTAACCCTAACCCGTACCCTCACCCTAACCCTAACCCGTACCCTAACCCTAACCCTAACACGTACCTAACCCTAACCCTAACCCTAACCCTAACCCTACCCTAACCTGTACCATAATCCTTACCCAAACCCTATCCCTATCCCGTACCCTAACCCAACCCTAACACGTACCTAATCCTAACCCGAAACATAACCCGTACCCTAGCCCTAACCCTACCCTATCCTGTACCCTAACCCTAACCCTAACCATAACCCTAACCTGTATCCTTACCCAAACCCTAATCCTAACCCTAACCAGTACCCTAACCCTAACCCTAATCCTAACCCGTACCCTAACCCTAAACATAACCCTATTCCGTACCCTAACACTAAACTATTCCTAACCAGTACCGTAAAACTAACCCTATCCCGTACCGTAACCCGTACCCTAACCCTAACCAGTACCCTAACCCTATCCCTAACGCTAAACCTAACATGTAACCTCACCCTTACCCGAAGCTGTACCCTAAACGTAACCCGTACCCAAACCATACCCTAACCCTATCCCTAACCTAACCAGTACACTAACTCAAAACCTAAACCTATCCCCTACCATAACCCTCTCCCGTACCCTAACCCATACCCTAACCCATACCCAGCCGAAAACTAACCTGTAACCTAACCCTAACCCTAACACTAAACCTCTACCGTACATTCACCCTAACCCTAACCCACACCCTAACCCTAACCTGTAACCTAACCCCAATCCTTACTCTAACCCTAACCCATACCCTGACCCTAACCTTAACCCTAACCAGTACCCTAAACCTAACCCTAACCCGACCATAACCCATACACTAACCCTAACCCTAAACCATAACCTAACCCTGAACCTAACTCTAACCAGTACTATAAACCTTACCCTCAACCTAACCCTAAACTGTAACCTAAACCTAACCCTAACACTAACCCGTACCCTAACCCTAAACCTAACCCTCACCCGTACCCTAACCCTAACCCTAACCCTAACCCGTACCCTAACCTTAACCCTAATGTGTACCATTACCCTAACCCAAACATTTTTTTAAATTTTTTTTTTTATTTAAGATAGATACACAGAGAGAGAGAGACAAAGAAACAGGCAGAGGGAGAAGCAGGCTCCATGCTCCGGGAGCCCGACGTGGCATTCGATCCTGGGTCTCCAGGCAGGTGCTAAACCGCTGCACCACCCAGCGATCCCCCTAAACCGACCTTAATTCGTACCCTATCCCTAACCGTAACCTGTACCCTAAACCTAAACCTAACCCTAACCAGTACCCTAACCCTAACCCTAATCCTAACACTAAAACTTAACACTAACCTGTACCTTACCACGTACCTTAACCATAACTCTAAAGTGTCCCCTAAACAGTACGCTAATCCTAACCCTAACACTAAACCGTACCCTAACCCTAACCCTTACACTAACCCATACCCTAACGCGTACCCTAACTCTAACACTAACCCGTACCCTAAACCTAACCCTAACACTAAACTGTACCCTAAATCTAATGCTAACCCTAACCCTAACCCTAACCCTAATCCGTAACCTAACACTAACCCTAACCCGTACCCTAAACCTAACCCTAACCCTTACCCTAATCAAACACGTACCCTAACCTTAAACCAAACCCTAAACAGTATCCTAACCCTAACCCTTACCCTATACCTAACCCTCACCTCTACCCTAACCCTAACCGTAACCCTAACCCTAACCAGTACCCTAACCATAACCCTAACTCTTATCCTAACACTAATCCGTATCCTAACCCTAACCCTAACCCTCACCGTAACCTAACCCTAACCCTAACCCTAACCCTAACCCTAACCCTACCCAAAGCCTAACCCTAACCCTAACCCGTACCCTAACCCTATCCCTTACCATAACCCTATCTCTAAACCTAAACGTAACCCGTACCCTAACCCGAACCCTTAGCCGTAACCTAACCGTAATCAGTACCCAAACCTAACCAGTGCCCTAACCCTTATCATAAACCAAACCCTAACCAGTACCCTAACCCTAACCAAGCCCTAACCCTAACCCTAACCCTTACCCGTACCCTAAACCGTAACCTAAACCTAACCCTTAAACTAACCCTATCTCTAAGCCTAACCGTAACCCGTACCCTAAACATAACCCTAACCCGTACACTAACCCTAAAACTAACCCTAAAACTAACCAGTACCCTAACCCTTAACCTGACCCTAACCCATACCCTAACCCTAATCCTAACCCTAACCAATATCCTAACCCTAACTCTAACCCAAGACCTAACCCTCACGTCTACCCTAACCCTAATCCTAACCCTAACCAGTACCCTAATCATAACCCTAACTCTTATCCTAACCCTAATCCGTACCATAACCCTAACCCTAACCCGTACCCTAACCCTAAACCTAGCCCTCACCGTAACCTAACCCTAAACCTAACCCTAACACGTACCCTAACCCTAAACCTATCCCTAACTCGTACACTTAACCTAAACCTAACCCTAACCCTGTTGCTGACCCATACCCTAACCCTATGCCTAACACTAACCCTCACCCGTACCCTAACCCGTACCCTAACCTGTACAATCACTTTAAACCTAACCCTAACCCTAACCCTAACCCCGAGCCTAACCCTAACCCTTACTCTAACCACGACCCTAGCCCTAACCCTAACCCTAACCCTAACACGTACACTAACCCTAACCATAACGCGTACCCTCACACTAACCATAACCCTAACCCTATTCCGTTCCCTAACCCTAACCCTAACCCGTACCCTAAAACTAACCCTAAACCTAACCAGTACCCTAACCCTAACCCTAACCATAACGAGTACACTAACCCTAATCCTAAGCTTAACCCTAACTCGTACCCTAACCCTAATCCTAACCCTAACCCATACACTAAACCTAAACCTCACCCTAACCCTACTGCTAACACATACCCTAACCCTAAGCCTAACACTAACCCTAACCCGTACCCTCACCCAAACCCTAACCTTAACCCTAATCCGTACCCTAACGGTAACACTAAACATAACCTAGCCCTAACCATAACCCGAAACCGTACCCTAAACCTAACCCTAAACCTAACCCTAACCCTTACCCTTACCAGTACCCTAACTCTAACCAGTACCCTAACCCTAACCCGTACGCTAACCCTAACCATAACATGTACCCTTACCCTAACCCTAAACCAAACCAGTACCCTTACCCTAACCCTAACCCTAACCCTAACCCTTAACCGTACCCTAATCCTAACCCCAAAACCTAACCCTAACCCTAACCAAACCCGTAACCGAACCCTAACCCTAACCCTTACAATAACCCTAACCCTAACCCTATCCCTAACCCATACCCTAAACCTAACCCTAAACCTAACCATTACCCTAAACTTAAACCAATCCTACCCCTCACCCATACCCTGACCCTAACCCTAACCCAGCCAGTACCCAAAACCTAACCCTAACCCTAACCCATACCCTAACCCGTACCCTAAAACTAACCCTAACCCTAACCAGTACCCTAACCCTAACCCTAAACCTAACCCGTACTCTAACCCTAACCCTAAACCTAACCCGTATACTAACTCTAACCCTAAACCTAACCCTCACCCATACCCTAACACTAACCCTAACCCTAACCAGTACCCTAACCCTAACCCTCACCCATACCCCAAACCGTGCCTTAACTCTAACCCTAACCCGTACCATAACCCATACCGTAACCTACTGCTAACCCGGACCCACACCCTTACCCGAAGCCGTACCCTAAACCTAAACCACACCCTAACCCTAATCCTTACACTAACCCTAACCCATACCCTAACCCTAACCCTAATCAGTACCCTAACCTAACCCTAACCCTAACCCGTACCCTAACCCTAACATTAAATCTAACCCATACCGTAACCCTAACCCGTTCCCTAACACGTACCCTAACGCGTACCCAGCCCTAACTCTAACCCATAACCTAACTCTAACCCTAACCCTACCCCTAACACGTACACTCACCATAACTCTAACCCGTACCCTAACCCTAACCCGTACACTACCCTCACCTTTACTCCAACCCTAACCCGTCCCCTAACCCTTATCCGAGCCAGTACACTAACCCTAACCTTAACCCTAACCCGTACCCTAACCCGGACCCTAAACGTAACCCTACCGGTACCTTTCCCTAACCCGTACCCTAAACCTAACCCTAACCCTAATCCTAAACCCTACCCTAACCCTCACTCTAACCCTAACCAGTACTCTAACACTAACCCCTACCCTATCCCTAACCTGTATCCTAACCCTAACCCTCAACCGTACCCTTACCCTAACCCTAACCCTAATCCGTATCCTAACCCTAACACTAACCCGTACCCTAATTTGTACACTAACGCTAACCCTAACCCGTACCCTAAACCTAACATAAATGAAACTAGTACCCTAACTCTAACCCTTACCCTATCCCTAAACCGTACTCTAACCCTAACACTAACCCTAAACCTAAACCTAACCCATAACCTAACGCTAACACTAACTCGTACCCTAACCCCAACCCTAACATTAAACCTAACCCGTACCCTAACCCTAACCCTAACCAGGACCCTAACCCTAAACCTAACCTTAACCCTAACCCGTACCCTAACCCGTACACTAACCCTAAAACTACCCCGTAACCTAACCATATCCCTAACCCTAACCCGTATCCTAACCCCAACCCGTACCCTAACCCATACCCTAACCCGTACCCAGCCCTCACCCTAACCTGTAACCTAACCCTAAACTTAACCCTACCGCTAAACAGTACACTCACCCTCATCCTAACCCGTACCCTAACCTTAACCTGTACCCTAACCCTAAGCCCAACGAGTACCCTAACCCTAACCCTAAACTTAACCCTTACCCGTACCCTAACCAAAGCCTAATCCTAATCCTAAATGTAAACCGTACCCTTACCCTAATCCTAACCCTAACCTGTACCTAAGCTGAACCCTTACCCGCACACTAAACCTAACCCTAAACCTAACCCTATTGGTAACCTGAACCCCAACGCTAAACCTAACCAAAACCCTAACCGTATCCTTAACCCTCACCCATACCCTAAAACTAACCCTAGCCCTAACCCTAACCCCTACTCTAACCCTAACCCCTACCCTAACCGTAAACCTAACCCTAAACAGTACCCTAACCCTAACCCTAAACCTAACCCGTACCCTAACCCTAACACTATTGCGTACCCTTTCCCTAACCCTAAACCAAACCAGTACCCTAACCCTAACCCTAACACTTAACCATACCCTAACCATAACCCTAACCAGTAGCCTAACCCTAACGCTTATCCTAACCCATACCCTAACCCTAACTCTAACCCTAATCTGTACCCTAACCCTAACCCTAACACTGACCAGTACCCTAAACCTAACCTTAACCAGTACCGTAATGCGTACCCTAACCCTAACCATTACCCATAACCTAACCCTAACCCCAACCCTAACCCGTACCTAAACCTAACCCTAACCCTAACCCTCACCGTACGCTCAACTTAACCCTAACCGTAACCAGTACCCAAACCAACCCTAACCCTAGCCCGTACACTAAACCGTAGCCAAACCCTAACGCTAACCCATTCCCTAACCCTAACCCTAACCCTACTGCTAACCCGTATCCTCACCCTTAACCTAAGCTGTAACCTAACCCTAACCCGTACCCTAACCCTAACCCTTACACTAACCGTAACCCATACCCTAACCATTACTCTAACCAGTACACTACCCTAACCCTAAACCTAACAATTACCCATCACCTAACCCGTACCTAACCCATACCCTAACCATAACCCTAACCCTAATCCGTACCCTAACCCTAACCCTAAACATTACCAGTACCCTAACGCTAACCCTAAGCCTGTACAGTACCCTAAACCTACACTAAACCGTACCGTAATGGGTATCCTAACCCTTAACCTAACCCTAAACCTTACCCTAACCTGTACCCTAACGCTAAACCTACCCCTAACCCTAACCAGTACCCTAACCCTAACCCTAACCATAACCCTAATACTAACCCATACCCTAACCTTAACCCTAACCCTAATCCGTAACCTAACCCTAACCCTAAACCTAACCAGTACCCAAAACGTAACCCTAACCCATACCGTGACACGTACCCTAACCCTAACCCTAACCCGTAACCTAACCGTAACCCTAACCCTAAGCAGTAACGTAACCCATACCCTAACCCTAACCCTAAATCGTAACCTAAACCTATCCCTAACACTAACCCTAACCCTAACCCGTACCCTTACCCTAACCCTAACCCTAACCCGTACCCGAACACGTACCCGAACCCGTACACTAAACCTAACCATAACCCTAACCCCATTGCTAACATGTACCCTAACCCTAACACTAACCCTAACCCGTACCCTAACCCGTACCATAACCATAACCCTTGCCCGAACCCTAACGCTATACATAACCCTAACCCTAACCTTAACCCTAACCCGTACCCTAAACCTAACCCTAAACCTAACCCTAACCTATACCCTAAGCTAAACCTAACCCTACCCCAAACCAGTAACCTAACCCTAACACTAACCCTTATCCTAAACCGTACCCTAACCCGTCCTAACCCTAATCAGTACCCTAAACCTAACCCTAACCCTGAGCGGTAACCTAAACCTAACCCTAACCCGTACCGTAACGCGTACCCTATCCCTAACCATTACCCGTAACCTAACCCTAACCCAAACCCTAACCCGTACCTAAACCCAACCCTAACCCTAACCTAATCCGTAAACCCTAACCTAACCTAAACCGTAACCCTAACCAGTACCTACTATCCATAACCGTAACTCTAACCGTACCCTAACCCTAAACCTAACCTAACCCTAACCCGTTCCTAACACCCTAACCTAACCCTATACTTACCCTACCGAACCCTTACCCTAACCCTAAACCTAAACCTAACCCTAACCCTAACAACCTAACCTAACCTACCTACCAACCCTACCCTACAACTACGTAACCTTACCCTAACCCTAACCCATAACCCGTACCCTCACCTAATCATAACCCGTACCCTAAGCCGTACACTAACCTTAACGCGTACCCTAAACCTAACCCTAACATTAAACCTAAACCTAACCCGTACCCTAACCCTAACCCTAACCTGTACCCTAACACTGACCCTAACCCTAAACCTAACCCTAACCCTAACCGTACCCTAACCCTAAACCTATTCATAACCAGTACCATTACCCAAACCCTAACCCTAACACGTACCCTAACCGTAACCCTAACCCGTATCCTAACCCTAACCCTAACCCTAACCCGAACCCGTACCCTAACCATAACCCTAAACCTTACCCTAACCAGTACCCTAACTCTAACCCTAACCCTAATCCTAACCCGTACACTAACCCTTACCCTAAGCCGTACCCTGACCCTAAACCTAACCCATAATCTAACCCTTACAGTAACGCTAACCCTAACCCTTAACCGAACCCTAACCCTAACTCTAACCCTAACACATACCCGTACACTAATCCTAACCCTAAACATAACACTAACCCTAACCCTCACCCTCACCCTATCCCGTACCCTATCCATAAACCACACCCTAACGCAAATCCTAACCCTAACCCTAACCCGTACCCTACCACACCATAACCCTAAACCTAACCCATACTCTAAACCTAATCTAACCCTAACACGTACACTAACCCTAACCCTAACCCTAACCCTAAGCCATACCCTAACCCTAACCCTAACCTGTACTCTAAAACTTACCATAACGCTAACCCTAATTCTTAACCATACCGTGACCCTAACCCAAACCCTAACCGCAACCCTAACCCATTCCGTATCCCTAAACCATACCCTACCCTAAACGTATCCCTAACCCTAAGCCGTACCCTAACCCTAACCCTAACCATAAACCTAACCCGTACCCTAACCCTAACCCTAACCCGTACACGTACCCGTACTCTAACCCTAACCCTAATCCTAACCAGGACTGTAACCCTAATGCTAACCCATACCGTAACCAGTAAACTAACCCAAACCCTAACCCATATCGTATCCCTATCCCTAACCCTAACCTGTACCCTACACCTAACACGTAACCTAACCCTAAAACTAACCCTAACCCTAACCCTAACACGTACCCTAACCCAAACCCTAACCCTAACCAGTACCCAAAACCTAACCTAACCCTAACCCTAAACCGTACCCTAAACCTAACACTAACCCTAACCCAACCCGTACCAGTACCCTAACCCTAACCCTAACCCTAAACCATACCCTAACCATAACCTGTACCCATAACATAACCCTAACACTAACCCTAACACTACGCCTAACCATAACCCTAACCCTAACCCTAACCAGTACCCTAACCCTAACCCTAACCCATACCCTCACCCGAACCTAACCCGAAACCTAACCCATAACCTTACCCTAAAACTAAACCTAACCCTGACCCTAACACGTACCCTAAGCCGTACCATAACCTTAACTCTAATCCTAATCCATACCCTAATCCTAACCCTAACCCTCACCCTAACACTAACCCGTAACCTAACCCTAACCCTAACCCTAACCCTCACCCTAACACTAACCCAAACCTAAACCTAACCCTAACCCTAATCTGTATCCTAACCCTAACACTAACACTTACCAGTACCCTAAACCTAACCCTAATCCTAAACCTAACCCGTACCCTAACCCTAACCCTAACCGGGACCCTAAAACTAACTCTAACCCTAAGCCGTACCTTAACCCTAACCCTAACCCATAACCTAACACTTACCGTAACGCGAACCCTAACCCTAACCCTTACCCGTACCGTAAATCTAACTCTAACCCTAACCCGTACCCATACCCTAATCCTAACCCTAACCTTAACCCTAACCCTAACCCGGACCCTATCCCTAAACAGAACACTAACCCTAACCCTAACCCTAACCCTATGCCGTACCCTAACCCTATCCCTAAATGTAACCCTAACCCGTACCCTAACCCTATCCCTAACACTTTCCCTAACCCTAACCCTAAACACTAACCCGTACCCTAACCAGTACCCTAACCCGTACCATAACCCGTAGCATAACCCTAAACCTAATCCTAACCTATACCCTAATCCTAACCCTAACCCGCACCATAAACCTAAACAGTACCCCAACCCTAACCATAACCAGTATCCTAACCCTAACACTAATCTTAACCAGTACTCTAACCCTAACCCTAATTCTACCGTAACCCGTACCCTAACGCTCACCCTAAATGGTACCCTAACCCTAATCATAAGCCTAACCCGTACCCTAACCCTTACCCTAACCCGTAACCTACACCTAACTCTAAGCCTATCCTGTACCCCAACCCTGACCCTAACCCTAACCCTGACCCATGCCCTAACCCTAACGCTGACCCTAAACAGTAACCTAAACCTAACCCTAACCCTAACCTTAACCAATACCCTATCCCTATCCCTAACCCTAATCTGTACCCTAAACCTACCCCGAACCCTAACCCTAAACCTAACACTAAACCTAACCCTAACCCTGACCCATGCCCTAACCCTAACGCTGACCCTAAACAGTAACCTAAACCTAACCCTAACCCTAACCTTAACCAATACCCTATCCCTATCCCTAACCCTAATCTGTACCCTAAACCTACCCCGAACCCTAACCCTAAACCTAACACTAAACCTAACGCTAACACTAACCCTAACCCGTACCCGTACCCTTACCCTAAACCTAACCCTAACCTGTACCCCCACCCTAACACTAAACCTAACCAGTACCATAACCCCAACCCTTACTCTAAACCTAACTCTAAACCTAACCCATACCCTAACCCTAACCCTAACCGGTACCCTAACGTAAAACCTATGCCGTTCCTTAACGCTAACCCTAACCTAGAACCTAACCCTTACCGTAACGCTAACCCTAACCCTAACCGTACCCTAATCCTAACCCTAACCCTAACCCTAACCTTAACCCTAACCCGTACCCTATCCCTACACCGTACCCTAAACCTAACCCTAAACCGTACCCAAAGCCGTACACTAAGCCTAACCCTAACCCGTCCCTAAACGGTACCCTAAACCTAACCCGAACCCTAACCTGTACCCTAACCCGTACCCTAACCCGTACCCTAACCATAACCCAAACGCTAACCCTAAACCTATCCCGTACCTAACCCTAACCCTGAACCAAACCAGTATCCTAACCCTAAACCTAACCCGTACCCTAACCTTAAACCTTACTCTAACAGTACCCTAACCCTAACCCTACTCCTAATCCATGCCCTAAAGCTAAACCTAACCCTAACCCTAACCCTCACCCGTACCCTAATCCTAACCCTACACCTAACCAGTACCCTAACTCTAACCCTAACAATAACCTGTACCCTAACACATACCCTGTACCTAACCCTAACCCTAACCCTAACACTAAACCTAACTCGTACCCTCACCCTAACCCTAAGCCGTACCCTAACCCTAACCCTAACTAGTACACTAAACCTAACCCTAACCCTAACCCTTACCCTAACCCTAACCGTAACCCTAAACCTAACCCGTACCCTAACCCTAAACCTCACCCTAAACAGTACCCTAACCCTAACCCTAACCTTAACCCTAACCAATACCCTAAACCTAACCCGAACCCTAACCCTCACTCATAACCATACCGTAACCCTAACCCTAACCTGTACCCTACACCTAACCCTAACCCGTAACCTAAACCTAACACTGACCCTAACCATATCGCTAATCCCTACCCTAACCCTAACACTAACACTAACCCTAACCCGTACCCTAACCCGTACCCTAGAGTAACCCTTACCCGTACCCTCACACTAGCCCTAACCCTAACCCAGAACCTAAACTTACCCTTACACGCACCCTTAACCTAACACTAACCCTAAACCTAAACCCTACTCTAACCCTAACCCTAACCCTCACCAGTACCCTAACCCTAACCCTAAACTAACCCGTACACTTACCCTAACCCTAACCCAAACCCGTGCCCTACCATAACCCTAACCTGTACCCTAAGCCGTACACTACCCTAACCCTAACCCGTACATTGACCCGTACACTAAAACTAACCCTAATCCTAACCCAAACCTAACTCGTACCCTAACGCGAACCCTAAAACAAAGCATTTCCCTCACCCTAACCATAACCCTAACCATAAACCGTACCCTAACCATAACTCTAACCCAAACCCTAACCCTAACCCGTAACCTAACAGTAACCCTAAACCGTACCCTAACCCTAATCATAAACCTCACCATTTCCCTAACCCTAAACCTAACCCTAATCCGTCCCCTAACCCTAACCCTAAACCTAACCCTAACCCTAACCCGTTTCATAACCCTATCCCTCACCCTAAACCTAACCCTAAATTGTACCTTAACCCTCAACCTAACCCTAACCCTAACCAGTACCCTAACCCTAACCCAAACCCTAACCCGTAACCTAAACCTAACCCTAACCCTAACCCGTACCCTACCCCTAAACCTAACGAGTACCCTAACTCTAACCCTATCCCGTATCATAATTCGTACCCTAACCCTAACCCTAACCCTGTAACCTAACCCTAACCCTTACCCTAAACTCTAACGTAACCCGTACCCTAACCCAAATCTAACCTGTAACCTAACCCTAACACTAACCCTAACCTGTACCCTAACCCTTTCCCTAATCCGTACACTAACCCTAACCCGTACCCTAACCCTATCCCTTACACTAACCCTAACACGTACCCGAACCCTAACCCTAACCTTACACTAACCCTAACCCTTACCCTAACCCTAACCCCAACCCGTACCCTAACACTAAACCTAAACCGGACCCTAACCCGTACCCTAACCCTAATCCGTAACTTAACCCTAACGCTAACCCTAACCCTAATCAGTACCCTAACACGTACCCTAACCCATACCCTAACCCTAACCCTAACCTGTACCATAAGCCTAACCCGAACGCTAACCCGTACCGTAACTCCACCCCTAACCCTAACCCTAAACCTAACCCTAACCTGTACCCTACCCTAAACCTAACTCTAACCCTAACCAGTACCCTAACCCTAAACCTAACCCTAACCTGAACCCGTACCCTAACCCTAACACTAAACCTAACCCTACCCCTAACCCGTACCCTAACCCTAAACCTCACCATAAACAGTACCCTAACCCTAACCCATACCCTAACCAGTACCCTAACCATAACCATAACCCTAACCCTTACCTAACCCGTAACTTAACCCTAACCCTAACCCGTACCCCAACCCTAACCCCCACCAATAACTTAACCCTAACCCTAATGCTAACCCGTAACGTAACCCTAAACTAACCCTAACACTAAACCGTACCCTAACCCTAAACCTAACCCTATCCAGTACCCTAACCCTAACACTAACTCTAACCCTAAGTCGTACTCTAACCCTAAACCTAACCCTAACCCTCAACGTAAACCTAACCATAAGCCAAACACTAACCCGTAACCTAACCCTAACCCGTACCCTAACCCTAACCCTTACACTAACCCTAATCTTAAAACCAACCGTAACCAGTACCCTAACCCTAACCCTTACACTAAACCTAACCCGTACCCTAGCCCTAACCCTAACCCGTACCCTAACCCTAACCCTGACCCTAACACAAAACCTCACCCTACCCATACCCTCACCCGTACCCTAACCAGTACCCAGCCTTAAACCTAACGCGTACCCTAACTCTAACCCTATCCTTACCCTGTACCCTAAACCTTACCCTAACCCTAAACCTAACCCGTACCCTACTCTAACCCTAACCCGTAACCTAACCCTAACCCTAACCGGTAACCTAAACCTAACAAAAACCCTAACCCTAACCCTAACCTGTACTCTAACCCTAACCGTAACATGAACCCTAAACCCTACCCTAACCCAACCCCTAACCCTTAACAGTATCCAAAGTCTAACCCTAACCCTAAACCTAATCCTACCCTGAAACTCTACCCTAACCCTAATCCTAACCCTAAACATAACCAGTAACCTATCCCTAACCTTAACCCTAATCCTAACTATAATCCGTAGCCTAACGCTAACCCTAACCATAACCAATACCCTTATCCTAACCCAAACCCGTACCGTAACCTGTACCCTAACCCTAACCCTAACCCATAACCTAAACCTATCCCTAACCTTAACCAGTACCGTAACCCACACGAACCCTAAGCCAAACCTGTAACCTAACCCTAACCCTAACCCGTACCCGTACACTAACCCTAACCCTAACCTTAACCCTCACCCTCACCCGTACCCTAACCCTAACCCTAACAAGTACCTAACCCTAACCCTAACCAGAGCCATAACTCGTACCCTAACCCTAATCCTACCCATTACTCTAACACTAACCTTAACCCTAACCCGTACTCTGACCCTATCCCTAAACCTATCCCATATCCTTACCCTAACCCTTAACCTAACCCTAAACAGTACCCTAACACTAACCCTAACCCGTGCCCTAACCCTAACCCTAACACTAACCCTAACCCTCACCCTAACTCGTAATTTTTTTTAAATTTTTTTTGATAGTCACAGAGAGAGAGAGAGAGAGGCAGAGACATAGACAGAGGGAGAGGCAGGCTCCATGCACCGGGAGCCCGACGTGGGATTCGATCCCGGGTCTGCAGGATCGCGCCCTGGGCAAATGGCAGGCGCCAAACCACTGCGCCACCCAGGGATCACCCTAACTCGTACTCTAAACTTAAACCTAAACCTAACCCTAAACCTAAACCTAACCATAACCATAACACTAACCCGTACCCAAATCCTTACCATAAGCGTTACCCTATCCCGTACCCTAACCCTAAAACGTACCCAGCCCTAAACCTAACACTAACCATTACCCTAACCTGTATCCTAAACCAAACCAATACCTAACCCTAAACCTAAACCGTACCCTAACCCTAACCCTAACACGTACCTAACCCTAACCCTAACCCGTACCCTAACACTAACCCTACCCTAACCTGTACCCTAACCCTAACCCTACACCTAACCCTAACCAGTACCCTAACCTTAATCCTAACCCTAACCCGTACCCTAACCCGTACCCTAACCCTAACCCTAATGCGTACCCAAACCCTAACCCTAACCCTAACCAGTACCTTAACCCTAACCCTAAGCCTAACCCTAACCGTACCCTACCCTAACCCTAACCCGTAATCTAAACCTCACCCTAACCCTAATAAACACCCATACCCTAACCCTAACCCTAAACCGTAACCTAAACCTAACCCTAACCCTAACCCATACCCGAACCCTAACACTAACACTAACCCTAACCCTAACCTGTACCCTAACCCATACCATAACCCTTACCCTAACCCATAAAATAACCCTAACGTGAACCCGTACCGTAACCCTACGGCTAACCCTAAACCTAACCCTAACCCTAACCCGTAACCTAACCCTAACCCTAAAGCTAATCCATACCCTAACCCTAACCCTATCCTGAAACCTAACCCTAACCCGTACCCTAACCCTAACCCTAACAGTAACCCTAACCCTAACTCATACTCTAAACCTAAAACTAAACCTAACCCTAAACCTAAACCTAACGATATCCGCAACACTAACCCAACCCTAACCCTAACACTAAACCTAAACCTAACCCGTACCCTCACCCGTACCCAGCGCTAACCCTAAACCGTAACCTTACACTAACCCTACCCTAACCCTAACCCGTACACTCACCCTAACCCTAACCCGTACACTAACCCTAACCCGTACCCTAACCCTAACCCTTAATTTAACCCTAACCCGTACCCTAACCAGTACCCTAACCCTAACCCTAACCTTAACCTTAACCCGTACCGTAACCCTAAACCTAACCTTAACCTGTACCCTTACCCTAACCCTAACCCTAAACCCTACCCTAAACCTAAACCTAAACCGTACCCTAAACCTAACCCTAACCCTAACCGTATTGCTAACCCGTACCCTAACACTAACCCTAACACTAACCCTCACCCGTACCCTAATCCGAACCCTACCTGTAACCCTACCCGTACCCTAACCCTAAACCTAACCCTAAACCTAACCCTAAACTTAACGCTAACACGTACCCTAATCCTAACCCTAACCCTAAACCTAACCCCTACCCTAACCCTAAACCTAAACATAACCAGTACCCTAACCCTAACCCTATCCCTAAACCTTACCCGTATCCTCACCCTAATCCTAACCTGTACCCTTACCCTAAACCTAACACTAAGACGTACCCTAAACCTAACCCTAACCCGTAACCTAAGCCGTACACTAACCCTAACCTAACCCGTGCCCTAACCCGTACCCTAAACCTAAACCTAACCCTATCCCTAAAACTAACCTGTACCCTAACCCCACCCTAAACTAAACCAGCACCCAAACCCGAACCCTAACACGAACCCGAAACCGTACCCTAAACCTAAACATAACCCTAACCCTAACCCATAACCTAACACTTACCATAACCAGTACCCTAACCTTAACCCTAACCCTGACTCTAACCCATACCCTATCCAATTCCCTGACCGTAACCCTAACCCAAACCCTAACCATTACCCTAACCCTATACCTAACCCTAATCTGTACCCTAACCCTAACCCTAACCCTACCTAACCCTAACCCGTTCCTAAGCCTAACCCTAACCCTAACCCTTACCCTAACCATTACCCTAACCCTAACCCTAAACCTAACCCGTACCCTAACCCATATCCTGACTCTAACCCTAACCCTAACCCTAACCATTACCCTAACCCTAAACCTAACCCTGATCTGTAACCTAACCCTAACCCTTACCAGTACCCTAAACCTAAACCTCAACTTAATCAGTACCCTAACCCTAAACCTAACCTAACCCTAACCCTACCCGTACGCTAACTAAACCTAACCCTCACCCATACCCTAACCCTAAACCCTAAACCTAACCGTGACATGTACCTTAACCTTAAACAACGTACCCTTACCCATCCCTAACTCTATTCCGTACCTAACCCTAATCCTAACCCGTACCCTAAGCCGACATAACCCTAACCCTAAAACGTACCCAACCCTCACCTACCTAATCCTAACCTAACCCTAACCCCTACCCTAACCATATCCCTAACCCTAACACTATACCCTAACCCTAACCTAACACTAACCCTAACCGTACCCTAACAAACCTCAGTACCCTAATGCTAACCCTAACCCTAATCCTAAACCTAACCCTAAACCTAACCCTAACCCATATCCTAACGCTAACCCTAACCCTAACCCTAACCCGAACCCTAACCAGTACCTAACCCTACCCTTCCCTAATCCTAACCCGAAACCCCTAACCCTATGACCTAACCCTAATCCATACCCTAACCCTAATTCTAACCATAACCAGTACCCTAAACCTAACCCTTACCTGTTCCATAACCCGTACCCTAACCGAACCATAACCCATAACCTAACCCTAACACTAACCCTAACCAGTACCGTAACCAGTGCCTTTACACTAACCCTAACTGTCACCTTACCCTAACGCTAAACCTAACCCGTAACCTAACCCTAAACCTAAAACTAACCCTATCCTGTAACGTAACCCATACCCTATTCCTAACCCTAACCCGTCCCCTCACCCTAACCCTAACCCATACCCTATCCCATAACCTAAACCTAACCCTAAACCGTACCATATCCCGTACCCTAAACCTAACCCTAACCCTAAGCAGTACCCTAACCCTAACCCTATCCCTAACCCGTACCCTAACCTGTACCCTAACCCTAACCCTTAGCAGTACCCGAACCCTAACCCTAACCCTAAACCTACCCGTACCCTCAGCCTTACCCTCAGCGGTACCCTAACCCTAACCCATACCCTAACCCTAACCCTAATCCGTATCCTAACCCTAACCAACCCTAACAGTACCTAACCCTAACCTAACGTAACCTAACCCAAACCTAACCCTAACACATGCGTAACCCATACACTAACCCTAACCCTAAACCGTATCCTAAACCTATAACTAACCTAACCCGTACTCTAACCCTATCCCTAACCTAAACCTAACCGTACCTCAGCCATACCCTAAGCCGTAGCCCTAACCCAAACCCGTACCCTAACTCTAACCCTAACCAGTACCCCTTAACCTAACCCTAACCTAAACTTAACACGAACTCTACCCTAACCCTAACCCTACACTAATCCTAATCCTAGCCCTAACCCTATGTTAATCGTACCCTAACCCTAACCCTAACCCTAACCCGTAACCCTAACCCATACCCTAACCCTAACCCGTACACACTAAACCTAAACCTCAACCTACACCCGAACCCTAATCCTAACCCGTACCCTATCCCCATGCCCTAACCCTAATCCGTACCCATCCCTAACCTACCCTAACCAATACCCTAACCCTAACCCTCACCCTAACCCTATCCTGTACCCTAACCCTAACCCTAACCCATTCCCTAACCCTTACGCTAACCCGAACCCTATCCCGTTCCCCAACACGTACCTTCAACCTAACCCTAACCCATACCCTAAGCCTTTCCCTAAACCTTACCCTAACCATAACCCCTATCCTAACCCTTACCCTAACCCTAAGCCTCACCCTAACCCTAACCCGTACCCACACCCTAACTCTATCCCTAACCTTAACCCTAACCCTAACCCTAACCCTAAACCTTACCGTAACGCTAACCCTAACCCTTTCCAGTACCCTAACCCTAACCCTAACCCAAACCTAACCCGTACTGTATCCCTAAACCGTACCTTACCCCTAACCCTATCCCTAACCCTAAGCCAAACCCTAACCCTAACCCTAACCCTACCCTAACCCGAAAACTAACCTTAACCCTAACAATAACCCATACCATAAACCTAACCCTAACCCTAAACCTAAACCTAACCCGTACCCTAACCCTAATCCTAAACTGAACCAGTACCCTAACCCTAACTCTAACCCTAACCAGTACCCTAACACTAACCCTAACCCTAAACCGTACCCTACCCTTAACCGTAACCCTAACCTTAACCCTAACCCATACCCGTACCCTAACTCTAAACCTAATCTGTACCCGTTCCCTAACCCTAAACGTTAACCAAACCCTAACCCAAACCCTAACCCTACGCCTAACCCGTACCATAACCCGAAACCTAACCCTAACACTAACCCTAACCCAACCCTATCATATACTTAACCCTAAACCTAACCCGTTCACTAAACCTAATCTAACCCTAACCCGTCCCGTTACCCTAACGATAACCCACACCCGTACCATAACCCGTACCCTAAGCCGTACACTAACCCTAACCCTAACCCCTGCCTTAACCCATACCCTAAACCTAACCCTAACCCTAACCCTAACGCTAACCTGTACCGACACCCTAACTGTATTCCTAACCCTAACCCTAACTCTAACCCTAACCCTACCCTAAACCTAATACTAACCTTAACCCTAACAATAACCCTAACCCGTAACCGTGCCCTAACCCTGAACCTAACCCGTACCCGTACCCTAACCCTAAACCTTACACGAACACTAACCCAAACCCTAACCCCCCGCCTAAACCGTACCATAACCCGAACCCTAACGCTAACACTAACCCTAATCCAAACCTACCACATACCTTAACCCTAAACCTAACCCGAACCCAGAACTTAATCTAACCCTAACCCGTACCCTAACCCTAACCCTAACCCTAAGCCTAAGCCGTAACCTAACCCTAACCCTAACCCTAACCCTAACCCTAACCCTACCCTAACCCTAACCCTAACCCTAACCGGCACCCTAACGCTAAACCTAACACTTACCCGCACCCTAAACCTAACCCTATCCCGTACCCTTACCCTAACCATAACCCACACCCATACCCTAACACTAACCCTAACCCGTACCCTAAGCCGAACACTAACCCTAACCCTAACCCATTCCCTAACCCATATCCTAAACCTCACCCTAACCCTAACCCTAAACATACCCCGTACCCTAACCCTAACCCAAACCAAACGAGTCCCCTAACCCTCACCCTAATCCTAACACTAAAACATACCCTAACCTTACCCAGTACCCTAACCCTAACCCTAATGCTAACCCATACCCTAACCCTATAATCTAACCCTAACCAGTATCCTAACCCTAACCCTAACCCTAAACCTATCCCGAAACCTAAACCTAACCGTAAACTTACCCCTAACCTGTATTCTATCCCTATCCCTAATCCTAACACTCACCCTAACACTAATGTGTACCCTAACCGTAACCCTCACCCTAACCAGTACCCTAAACCTAATCCTAACAAGTACCCTAACCCTAACCCTAATCCGTAACTTAACCCTAACCTTAATGCTAACCACTACCCTAACCCTAGCCCTAAACCGTAGCCTATCCGGTACCCTAACCCTAACCCTAACCCATTCCCTAACCCGTACCCTACCCCTAACCCTAACCCGTTCCCTACGCAGTACCTTAAACCTTACCCTAACCCAAACCCTAACCCGTACCCTAACCCTAACCCTAACCATAACCCGTATCCTAACCTGTACCCTAACCCTAACCCTAATCCTAACCCTAACCCGTACCCACACCCTAACTCTAACCCTAACCCTAACCCTAACTCTAACCCTAACCATATCATAACCCTAATCCTAACCTTAACCCTAACACTAACCCATACCATAAACCTAACCCTAACTCTAAACCTAAACCTAAACTGTACCCTAACCCGAATCCAAACCCAAACCAGTACCCTAAACTTAACCCTAACTCTAACCCGTACCCTATCCCTAACCCTAACCATAACCCTATCCCGTACCCTAACACTTACCGTAACCCTAACCTTAAACCTAACCCGTACCCGTACCATAACCCTAACCCTAAATCTTACCCGTACCCTAACCCAAACCCTAACCCTACGCCTAACCCGTTCCATAAACCGTACCCTAACCCTAACACTAACCCTAACCCGTACCCTACGCCATACCTTAACCCTGAACATAACTGATACCCTAAACCTAATCTAACCCTAACCCGTACCCTAACACTAACCCTAACCCTCACCCTAAGCCATACCCTAACCCGACCGTAATCCATACCCTAATCCTACCGTAACGCTCACTCTAACACTTACCCGTACCCTACCCTAACCCTAAACCTAACCCTAACGTAAACCTAACCAGTACCCTAACCCTAACCCTAACCCTAACGCTAACCCTGACCCGAACCTAACCCTAACCCTAACCCTAACCCGTACCCTATCCCTAAACCGTACCCTAACCCTAACACTAACCCTTACACTAAACCTAAGCCGGACCCTAACACTAACCCTAACCTTAACACTAACCCGTACCCTAACCCTCACCCTAACCCTAACACTTTCCCTAACCCTAACCCTAAACCCTAACACGTACCCATCCAGTACCTAAAGCGTACCCTAACCCGTACCATAACCCTAACCTTAATCCTAACCATACCCTAATCCTAACCCTAACATTCACCCTAAACCTAACCCATAACCTAACCCTAACCCTCACCCTAACCCTTACCCTAAACCTAACCGTAACACCCACGCTAAGCCATACACTAACCCTAACCCTAACCTGTACACTAACCCGTACCCTAAACCTAACCCTAACCCTACACCTAAACCTAACCCGTACCCTAACCTAACCCTAAACCAAACCAGTACCCTAACCCTAACCTTAACCCTAACCCTAACCCTAACCCGTACCCTAACCCATACCCTAACCCTAAACCTAAGCCTAACTCTAACCCGTAACCTAACACTAACCCTAACCCGTACCCTAACCCTAACACTAACCCTAACCCTAACCAGTACCCTAACCCTAAACCTAACCCGTCCCCGTACCCTAACCCTAACCCTAACCAGTACCCTAACCCTAACCCTAATCCGAAACTGTGCCCTAACCATCACCCTAATCCTAACCCTAACACTAACCATAACCAGTCCCCTAACCTTAACCCTAACCCGTACCATTAATCGTACCCTAACCCTAACCCTAACCCATTCCCTATCACAATCCCTAACCCTAACCTGTACCCTACCTAACACATAGCCCTACCCTAAACCTAATCCTAACCCTAACCCTAACCCTAACACGTACCCTAACCCTAACCTAACCCTAACCCGTACCCTAAAGTTAACCCTAACCCTAACCCTAACCCGTACCAGTACACTAACCCTAACCCGAAACCATACCCTAACACTAACCCGTACCCGTACCCTAACCCTAACACTAACCCTAATGCTACACCTAACCCGTACACTAAACCTAACCCTAACCCTAACCATAACCCTAACCATAACCCTAACCCTAACCAGTATCCTAACCCTAACCCGTACCCTAACGCGTACCTAACTGTAACCCTAACCCATAACCTTACCCTAAACCTAACCCTACCCCGTACCCTAAACCTCACCCTAACACTAACCCGTACCCTAACCCTAACCCTAACCCTAACCTGTATCCTAAACCTAACCCTAACCCTAACCAGTACCCTAACACTAACCCTAATCTAAAACTAACCCGTACCCTAACCCTAACCCTAAGCCGTACCCTAACCCTAACCCTAACACATAACCTAACCCTGACCGTAACGCTAACCCTACCCTTACCCGTAATCTTATCCTAACCCTAACCCTAAACCTAACCCTTACCCTAACCCGTACCCTACCCCTAAATCGGAACCTAACCCTAAACCTAAACCTACCCTAACCCTAACCCTAACTCTAACCATAACCCGTACCCTAACCCATACCCTAACCCTAACAATTTCCCTAACTCTAACTCTAACCCTAAATCCTAACCCGTACCCTAACCAGTATCTTAACCCATTCCCTAACCCGTACCATAACCCTAAACCTAATCCTAGGAAGTACCCTAATCCTAACCCTAACCATCACCCTAACCCTAACCGTACCCTCACCCTAACCCTAACCTGTATCCTAACCCTAACACTAATACTAACCAGTACCCTAACCTTAACCCTAACTGTAACCCTAACCTGTACACTAACCCTAACCCTAACCCGCAACCTAAACCTACCCTAAGCCTAACGTGTACTCCAACCCTGACCCTTACCGAAATCCTGACCCTTACCCTAACACAAACGCTGACCCTAACCATTAACCTAAACCTAACTCTATCCCTAACCCTAAACAATACCCTATCCCTATCCCTAACACCTACCTGTACCCTAATCCTAAACCGTACCCTAACCCTAAACCTAACCCTAACGCTAAGCCTAACATGTACCCTAATCCTAACCCTAACCCTACCCAGTATCCTAACCCTAACCTAACCCTAACCCTAACGCTTACCCTAATCCTAACCCTTACCCTAACCCATACCAGTACCCTACCTACCTACCTACCCTAACCCTATCCCTAACCCTAACCTGTACCCTAAACCTAACCCGTAATTTAACACTAAACCTAACCCTAACACGTACCCTAACCCTAACACGTACCCTAACTCTAACCGTAACCCTAACCAGTACCTTAACCCTGACCTAAGCCTAACCCTAACCCATAACCTAAACCTAACCCTAACCCTAATCCTAACCCTAACACGTACCCTAACCCTAACCCGAACCCGAACCCTAACCCTAACCCTAAACCGTACCCTAACCCTAACACTAACCTTAACTGGTACCCTCACCCTAACCCTAACCCTACCACTACTCCGAACCCGAAACCGAACCCTAAACTTAACCCTAACCCGTACCCGTACCCTACCTGAATCCTAAACCGTAAACTGAAACTAACTCTAACCCGTATCCTAACCCGTACCCTAACCCTGACCCTAACCCTAATATTTTCACTAACCCTAACCCTAAAACCTAACCCATACTCTAACCAGTGCCCTAACCCGTACCCTAACCCGTACCATAACCCAATCACTAATCCTCACCCTTACCCTCATCCTAACCCTAACCCTAACCCGTACCCTACCCAAATCTTAAACTGTAAACTAAAACTAACTCTAACCCGTACCCTAACCCGTACCCTAACCCTGACCCTAACCCTAATATTTTCACTAACCGTAACACTAAACCCTAACCCATACCCTCACCAGTGCCATATCCCGTACCCTAACGCGTACCATAACCCTATCACTAATCCTCACACTTACCCTAATCCTTACCCTAACCCTAACCCGTACCCTAACCCTAACCCTAACCGTAACAGGCACCCAAACCCCTAACCCTTACCTGTACCCTAAGCTGTACACTAACCCTAACCCTAACCTGTACGCTATTCCGTACCCTAAACCTAACCCTGACCCTATACCTACCCTAACCCGTAATCTACCTAACCCTAAACTAAACCCATACCCTAAACATAACCCTAAACCTAACCCTAACTCTAAACAGTACCCTAAACCTAACCGTAACCCTAACCCGTACACTAACCCTAACCCTAACCCGAATCCGTATCCTAACCATAAACCTAAACGTAAACCTAACGCTAACTGTACAAGAACCCTAACCCTAACATTAACCAGTACCCTAACCATAACCATTATCCTAACCCGTACCCTAACCCTCACCCTAAACCTAAACTGTACCCTAACCCTAACATTAACCCTAACCAGTAACCTAACCCTAATCCCTAACCCGTACCGTAACCCGTACACTAAACATCACCCTAACCCATACCCTATCCCTATCACTAACCCTAACCTGTACCCTAAACCTCACCCGTACTCTAACTCTAAACCTAACCCTAAACCTAACCCTAACACGTTCCCTAACCCTAACCCTAACCCTTACCCTAACCAGTACCCTAACCCTAACCTAACCCTAACCCTAAACCTTACCCTAAACCTAAACCTAACCCTAACCCTAAACCATACCAGTACCAAACCCTAAACCTAAACCGTACACTAACCCTAACCCTCACCCGTACCCTAACCCTAACACTAACCCTAACACTACGTCTAACCCGTACCCTAACCATAACCATAACACTAACCCTACTCCTAACCCTAACCAGTACCCTAACCCGTACCCTGGCCCATACCCTAACCCGTATCCTTACCCTTAAACTAAACCTAACCCTATCCCGTACCCTACCCTAAACCTAACACGTAACCTAACACTAACCCGAAGTCTAACCCAAACCCGTACCCTAACCCTAACCCTGACCCGTAATCTAAGCCTAACCCTAACCCTAACCAGTACCCTAAACCTAACCCTAACCCTACGCCTACCCCTACCCTAACCCTAACCCTAACCCTAACCAGTACCCTAACCGTAACCCTAACCCGTACCTTAACCCGTACCGAACCCTAACCCTAACCCGTAACCTTACCCTATCACTAAGCCTAACCCGTACACTAGCACAAACCCTAACAGGTAACCTAAGCCGTACCAACACCCTAACCCTAATCGTAAACTGTACCCTAATCGTAACCCTAACCCTCACCCTAACCGTAACCCTAAACCGTACCTGAACCCTTAACCTAACCCGTACCCTAACCTGTACCCTAACCATAAACCTAACCCGTACCCTAACCCTAACCCTAACCCTAATCCGTAAGCTAACACTAACCCTAACCCGTACCCTAACCCGTACCCTAACCCGTACCCTAACCGTAACCCGTACCCTATCGCTAAACTTAACCCTAACCCATAACCTAACTGTAATCCGTACCCTAAACCTAACCCGTGTCCTAACCCTAACCCTAAATGAATCCCTAACCAGTACCCTAAACTAACCCTAACACAAACACTAACCCATACCCTAACCCTAACCCTTACCCAAACCCAACCCGTACCCTAACCCTAAACCGTACGATAACCCGTACCCTACCCTAAACCATAACTTAACCCTAACCCTATCCCTAACACTAATCCATACCCTAACCCCTATCCTAACCCGTACCCTAAGCGAACCCTAACCCGACACTTACCCGTGCCCTAACCCGTACCCTTAACCTAACACTAACTCTAAACTTAACTGTAACCTGTACCCTAACCCTGTCCCTAATCCGTACGCTAACCCAAACTCTAACCCGTTACCCATCCCTAAACCTTACCCTAACCCTAAACCTAACCCTAGCACTAAGCCGTACACTAAGCCTAACCCTAACCCATACCCTGACCTTAACCCTAACCCTAACCCTAACAATAACTCTAACCATTACCCTAACCCTAAACCTAACCCTAACCCGTACTCTAACCCTAACCCCAACCCTAACCCTTTCCCTAACACAAACCCTAAACCCTAAACTGTACACTAACCAGTACCCTAACCCGTACCCTAAAACGTAGCATAAACCTAACCAGATACCTAACCCGTACCCTAATGCTAACTCTTACCCTAACCCTAAACCGAACCAGTACCCGAACCCTAACCCTATCCCGTACCCTAAACCTAACCCTAACCCTAAATCTATGCCTAACCCGTACACTTACACTAACCCTAACCCTAAATAACCGGTAACCTAACCGTAATCAGTACCGTTCCCTAACCCGTACCCAACCCTAACCCTGACCTGTATCCGAACCCTAAACCTAACCCTAGCCCGTACAAAAACACTAACCCTAAACCGTACCCTAAACTTAAACCGTACCCTAACCCGAACCCTAACGAGTACCCTAACCCCAACGCTAACCTTAATCCTGACCCATACCCTACCACTAACCCTAACCCCAACCTGTACCCTTACACTAACCCTAACTCTAACCAGTACCGTAACCTTAACCCTAACCCGTACCCTAAACCTAACCCTAATCCTAACCCTATGCCTAACCCATACCCTAAACCTAACTCTAAACCTAACCCTAACCCTAACCCTATACCGTATACTAACCCTAACCGTAACCCTAAACTTAATCCTAACCTGTACCCTAACCCTAACCTAACCCTAACCATAACCAGTACCCTAACCCTAACCCTAACCATAAACCTACCCTTAACCCTAACCCTAACTAAGCTAACACTAACCTAACCCGTAACCTAACACCCGTACCCTAACCCGTACCTAACCGTAACCTACCCTATCGCTAAACTTAACCCTAACCCATAACCTAACTGTAATCCTACCCTAAACCTAACCGTTCCTAACCCTAACACCTAAATCGAAACCCTAACCCGTAACCTAAACTAACCCTAACACAAACATAACCATACCCTAACCCTAACCTTACCAAACCCACCCGTACCCTAACCCTAAACCGTATGATAACCCGTACCCTACCCTAAACCATAACTTAACCCTAACCCTATCCCTAACACTAATCCATACCCTAACCCCTATCCTAACCCGTACCCTAAGCCGAACCCTAACCCGACACTTACCCGTGCCTAACCCGTACCCTTAACCTAACACTAACTCTAAACTTAACTGTAACCTGTACCCTAACCCTGTCCCTAATCCGTACGCTAACCCAAACCCTAACCCGTTACCCATCCCTAAACCTTACCCTAACCCTAAACCTAACCCTAGCACTAAGCCGTACACTAAGCCTAACCCTAACCCATACCCTGACCTTAACCCTAACCCTAACCCTAACAATAACTCTAACCATTACCCTAACCCTAAACCTAACCCTAACCCTAACCCGTACTCTAACCCTAACCCCAACCCTAACCCTTTCCCTAACACAAACCCTAAACCCTAAACTGTACACTAACCAGTACCCTAACCCGTACCCTAACACGTAGCATAAACCTAACCAGATACCTAACCCGTACCCTAATGCTAACTCTTACCCTAACCCTAAACCGAACCAGTACCCGAACCCTAACCCTATCCCGTACCCTAAACCTAACCCTAACCCTAAATCTATGCCTAACCCGTACACTTACACTAACCCTAACCCTAAATAACCGGTAACCTAACCGTAATCAGTACCGTTCCCTAACCCGTACCCAACCCTAACCCTGACTTGTATCCGAACCCTAAACCTAACCCTAGCCCGTACAAAAACACTAACCCTAAACCGTACCCTAAACTTAAACCGTACCCTAACCCGAACCCTAACGAGTACCCTAACCCCAACGCTAACCTTAATCCTGACCCATACCCTACCACTAACCCTAACCCCAACCTGTACCCTTACACTAACCCTAACTCTAACCAGTACCGTAACCTTAACCCTAACCCGTACCCTAAACCTAACCCTAATCCTAACCCTATGCCTAACCCATACCCTAAACCTAACTCTAAACCTAACCCTAACCCTAACCCTATACCGTATACTAACCCTAACCGTAACCCTAAACTTAATCCTAACCTGTACCCTAACCCTAACCTAACCCTAACCATAACCAGTACCCTAACCCTAAGCTTAATCCTATCCTGTACCCTACGCTCACCCTAACCATAAACCCTACCCTTACCCTAACCTTAACCCGTACCCTAAACTTTACCCTAAACCTAACACTACGCCTAACCCTAACCATAACCCTAACACGTAACCTAACCCTAATCCTAACCCGAACCCTACCCTAACCCTAATCCATTGCCTAAACCTAACCCTATCCCAAATCCTAACCCTAAGCCTAACCCTAACGCCTAACCCTAAACCTAACCCTAACCCTAACCCTAACCCTAACCCTTACCCTAAACCTAACCCTAACCCTAACCCTAACCCGAACCCCTACCCTACCCTAAAACTAACCCTAACCAGGACCCTAACCTTACCTTAACCCTAAACCTAACCCGTACCCTAACACTAACCCTCACCCGTAAACTTACCCACACCTTACCCTAACCCGTACCCTAATCCTAACCTTAACCCGTACCCTAAGCCGTACCATAACCCTAACCTTAATCCTAACACGAACCCTAATCCTAAACCTAACCCTACCCTAACCCCAACACGTACCCTAACCCTAACCATAACCCTAACCTGTATCCTAACCGTAACACTAACCCTAACCAGTCCCGAACCCTAACCTTAACTCTAAACCTAACCCGTACCCTAACCCTAACCCTAATCGGTACCGTAAACCTAACCCTAATCCTAAGGCATACCCTGACCCTAACCCTAACCCATAAACTAACCCTTACCGTAATGCTAACCCTAACCCTTACCCGTACCCTAACCCTAACCCGTACCTGTACCCTAATGCAAACCCTAACCCTAAACCGAAACTTAACCCTAACACTAACCCGTATGCTATCCCTTAACCGTACCCTAAACCTAACCCTAAACCATACCCTAAGCCGTACAATAACGCTAACTATAACCGGTACCCTAACCCATAACCTATACCTAACCCTAACCCTCACCCTAAACCTAACCCTTACCTATCCCTTACCCTAAACCAAACCAGTACCCTAACCCTAACCCTAACCCTCAACTGAACCCTAAACCGTACACTAACTCTAACACTAACCCTAACCAGTACCGTACCCTAAACCTAACCCTAACCCTAACCAGTATCCAAACCCTAACCCTACCCCTAACCCTAATCGGTACCCTAACCCTAACACTAAACCTAAGCCGTACCCTCACCCTAACCCTAACCCATAACCTAACCCTTCTCGTAACACTAACCTAAATCGTACCTGTACCCTAATCCTAAACCTAACCCTATCCCTAAAGCTAACCTGTACCCTATCCCTAAACCGTACCCTAAACCTAAACCTAACCCGTACCCTAAGCCTTACACTAACCCTAACCCTAACCCGTACCCTAAATCTAACCCTAACCCTACACCTAAACTGTACCTAACCCTAACCCTAAACCAAACCAGTACCCTAACCCTAACCCTAAACCTAACCCTAAACCCTACCCTAACCCTAACGCTCACCCTAACACGTATCCTAACGCTAACCCTAACCCGTACCCTAACCCTAACACTAACCCTAACTAGTACCGTAACACTTACCCTAACCCTAACCCTAAACCGTAACCTAACCCTAACCCTAACCCTAACCAGTACCGTATCCCGTACCCTAAGCCTAACCCTAAGCCATAACTGAACCCTAACCCTAACCCTGACCCTAACCATAAACCGTACACTCACCCTAACACTAACCCATACCCTTACCCTAACCCTAACCCTTACTCTAACCATAAACAGTACCCTAAACCTAACCCTAACCAGTACCGTAACCCCAACCATAACTTTAACCCTAACCCGTACCCTATCCCTAACCCTAAACCGTACCCTTACCCTAACCCTGACCCTAACCCTACCCTAACCCTAACACTAACCCGTACCCTAACATAACCCTAACCCTAACCCAATCCCTATCCCGTAACCTAACCCTAACACTAAACCTAACCCTAACCCTAACCCGGACACTTACCCTAACCCTGACCCTAACCCATACCCTAACCCTAACACTAACCTGTACCCTAAACCTAACCCTAACCCTAACCCTAACCCTATCCCTATCCCGTACCCTAACCCTAACACTAAACCTAACCCTAACACTAACCCGTACCATAAGCCGTAACCTAACCCTAACCAGTCCCCAAACCCTACCCCTAAACCTAACCTTAACCCTAAACCTAACACTAACCAGTTCCCTAAACCTAACCCTAACCCTCACCCTAACCCTATCCCGTGCCCTAATCCTAACCCTAACCCTAACCCGTACCCTAACACTAACCCTAACCCTACCCAGTACCCTAACCATAACCCGTACCATAACCCGTACCATAACCCTAACCCTAACCCATAACCTATCCCTATCCCTAACCCTAACTAGTACCCTAAACCTTACCACTACCCTAACCCTAAACCTAAACCTAACCCTAACCCTACACTGTACCCTAACCCTAACCCTAACCAGTACCCTAACACTAACCCTTACACGAACCCTCACCTGTAACATAACACTAACCCTAACACTAACCAGTACCCTAACCCTCACCCGTACCCTAACCGTACCCTAACCCGTTCCCAGCCCTAACGCTAACCCGTAACCGAACCCTAACTTTAACCCTAACACTAACCCGCACACTCACCCTAACCCTAACCTGTACCCTAACACTAACCCGTACGCTAACACTAACCATTACTCTAACCCTAAACCGTACCCTAACCCTAAACCGTAGCCTAACCCTAACCCTAAACTTAACCCTAACCCTTACCCTAAACCTAAACCTAACCCTAAACCGTACCCTAACCCTAACCCTAACCCTAACACTAACCCTAACCCTAACCCTAAACCGTACACTAACCCTAACCCTAAACTTAACCCTAACCCGTACGCTAACCCTAACCCTAACTCTAACCCTCTCCCTAACCCTAAACCTCACCCTATCCCTAAACCATACCCTAACCCTAACCCTAACCTATTCCCTACCTGTACGCTAATCTGAACACTATCCCGTTCCCTAACCCGTACCTTCAACCTAACCCTAAAACATACCCTAAGCCTTTCCCTAACCCTAACCCTAACCATAACCCATATCCTAACCCTTACCCTAACCATAACCCTCACCCTAACCATAACCCGTAACCACATCTAACTCTATCCCTAACCCTAACCCTAACTCTAACCCTTACCGTAACACTAACCCAAACCCTTACCCGTACCCTAACCCTAACCATAACCATAACCCTAAGCCGTACCCTATCCCTAAACCATAACTTACCCCTTAACCTAACCCTAACCCTTATCCGTACCCCATCCCTAACCCTAACCCTAACCCTAATCCTCACCCTAACCCTAACCCTCACCCTAAGCCTAACCCATACACTAACCCTAACCCTAACATATTCCCTAACCTGTACGCTAACCCAAACCCTAAGCCTAAACCTAACCAGAACCCTTACCCTAACCCTAACCCTAATCCTGACCCGTACCCTAACCCTAAACATAACCCTAACCCCTACACTAACCCTAACCCTAACCCTAAGCCTAAACCTAACCAGAACCCTTACCCTAACCCTAACCCTAATCCTGACCCGTACCCTAACCCTAAACATAACCCTAACCAGTACGCTAACCCTAACCCTAACACGTACAGTAACAATTAACCTAACCCTAACCCTAACCCGTAACCTAACCCTAAGCCTAACACTAACCCTACACTGTACTGTAACCCATACCCTAATCCAAAACATAACCCGTAACCAAACCCTAACCCTAACACTAACCCGTACCCTAACCCTAACCCTAACCCTAACCTTAAACTAAACTTAACCCGTACCCGCACCCTAACCCTCAGCCATACCCTAACCCTAACCCATACCCTAACCCTAACCCAACCCTAATATGTACCCTAACCCTAACCCATACCCTAACCCGTACGCAGGCCTAACCCTTACCTGTAACCTAAACCTAACCCTAACCCTAACCTTAAGCCTAATCCGTAACTTAAACCTAACCCTAACCCTAACCCTAACCCCTACCCGAACCCTAAACCTAACCCTAACCAGTACCCTAACCCTAACCCTAACCCGTTCCCTAACCCTAAACCTAACCCTAACCCTATCCTTAACCCTTAACCTAACCCTAACCCTAAACCGTACCCTAACACTAACCCTAACCCCTAACCCCCAACCCCTAACCTAACCCGTACACTAACCCTAAACCTAACCAGTACCCTAACCCTAACCCTAACCCTAAACCTAACCCGTACCCTAACCCTAACCCGAATCCTAAACCGTATCCTAACACTAACCCTAAACCTAACCCTTACCTGTACACTAACCCTAAACCTAAACCTAACCTTAACCCTAATCCTAACCTGTGCCCAACCCTAACCCTAATCCTAACCCGTACTCTAACCCTAACCAGTACCCTAACCCTAACCCTAACCCGTACTGTAACCCGCACCCTAATCCTAAACCTAAGTGGTAACCTAACCCTAACCCTACCTCTAACCTGTACCATAACCCGTACCCTAACCCTAAGTCTAACCCGTAACCTTACCCTACCCTAACCCTAACCTGTACCGTAACCCTAACCCTTACCCTACTGCTAACCCGTACCCTAACCCTAACCGTAATAAGTACCCTAACCCTAACACCAAACCTAACCCGAACCCTAACCCGTACTCTAACCCTAACACGTACCTATCCCTAACCCATCCCCTAACCCTAACCCTTACTCAAACCGTAAACCGTACCCTAACCTTAACCCTAAACTTAAGCCTAACCTGTACCCTAACACTTACCTTAACCCTAACCCGTACCCTAACCCTAACCCGTACCCTAAACCTAACCCTAACCTTAACCATATGCCTAACCCGTACCCTAACCCTAACTCTAACACTAACCCTAACCCTAACCGTAACCCGTACCCTAACCCGTAACCTAAACCTAACAGTAACCCTAACCCTAAAACAACCCGTACCCTAAACCTAACCCTTAACCAAACGAGTACCGTAACCCTAACCCTAATCCTAACCCTAAACAGTACGCTAACCCAAACCCGTACCCTAACGCTAACCCTAATGCTAATCCATTCCCTAACCCTAAACCTAACCCTTACCAGTACCCGAACCCTAACCCTAACCCTAACCCGTATCCTAAACCTAACCCTAAACCTAACACTAACCCATATCCTCACCCTAACACTAAACCTCAACCTAACCCTGACTCTAAACTGTAGCCTAACCCTAACCCTAACCTGTACCCTAACCCTAACCTTAACACTACTCCTAAGCCGTACCCTAAACTTAATCCTAAACCGAACCAGTACCCTAACCTTAACTCTAACCCTATCCAGGAACCTAACACTAACCCTAACCCTAAACCGTACCCTAACCTTAACCGTAACCCTAACCTTAACCCTAACCCGTACCCGTACCCTAACCCTAAACCTAACCCGTAACCGGACCCTAAACCTGAACCTTACCCGAACACTAACCCAAACCCTAACCCCCTGCCTAACACATACCATAACCCGAACCCCAACCCTAACTCTAACCCTAACCCAAACCTACTACATACCTTAACCCTAAACATAACCCGTACCCAAAACCTAATCTAACCCTAACCCTTACCCTAAACCTAACCCTAACCCTAACCCTAAGCCATACCCTAACCCGTACCCTAACCCGTACCCTAACACTTACCGTAACGCTAGAACTTACCCTTACCCGTACCCTTACCCTAACCCTAACCCGAACCTTAACCCTAACCAGTACCCTATCCCTAAACCGTACCCTAACCCTCACGCTAACCCTAAGCCATACTCTAACCCTATTGCTAACCCGTACCCTAAGCATAACCCTAACACTATCCCTAAACCTAAACCCAACAAGTACCCTAAATCTAAACCTAGCCCTAACCCTAACCCTATTGCTAACTCGTACCCTAAACATAACACTAACACTAACCCTAAACCGTACCCTAATCCGTACCTTAACTGAAACCCTAAACAGTATCTTAACCCTAAACCTAACCCTAACCCTAACCTTAACCCTAACCCGTACCCTAAACCTAACCCTAACCCTAACCCTAACACCTACACTAACCCTAACCCAAACCAGTACCCTAAAGCTAAAACTAACCTTTACCCGTACCCTAACCCTAAACCTAACCCGTAACCTTACCCTAACCATAACCCACACCCGTACCCTAACACTAACCCTAACCTGTACCCTAAGCCGTACACTAACCCTAACCCTAACCCGTGCCCTAACCCATACCCTAACCCTAACCGTAACCCTAACCCTAAACCTAACCCTGTACCCTAATCCTAACCCTAAACCAAACCAGTATCCTAACCCTAACCCTAACACTAACCCATAACCTAAACTAACCCTAACCCTAACCCGCAACCTACCCCTAACCCTAAACCGTACCCTAACCCTATACCTAACCCTAACCTGTACCGTAACCCGTACCCTAACCCTAACGCTAACCCTCACCCTAACCCGTACCCTAACCCTAACCCTAACCCTAACCCTAACCAGTACCCTAACCCTAAACCTAACCATACCCTAACCCGTACCCTAACCCTAACCCTAACCCTAACCCGTACCCTAACCCTAACCCTAACCCGTAACCTAACCCTATACCTAACCCTAACCTGTACCGTAACCCGTACCCTAACCCTAACTCTAACCCATAACCTAACCCTAACCCTAACCCTAACCCGAACCCTAATCCTATCCCTAACCCTAACCGGGACCCTAACCTAACCCTAACCCTAAACAGAACCCTAACCCTAACACTAAACCTAACCCGTACCCTAACCCGTACCCTAACCCTAACCCATACCCTAACCCTAACCCTAACCCTTACTCTAACGCTAACCCGTACCGTACCCTACCCTAACCGTACCCTAACCTAACCCTAAACCAAACCAGTACCCTAACCCTAACCCTAACCCTAACTATAACCGAACCCTAACTCTAACCTTAACCCTAACCCTAACCCTAACCCTAACCCGTATCCTAACCCTAAACCTAACCCTAACCCTAACCCTTACCATAACCATAACCCTAACCCGTACCCTAACCCTAAACCTTACTCTAACAGTACCCTAACCCTAACCCTACTCCTAAACCGTACCCTAACACTAACCTTAAACCTAACCTGTATCCTAACGCTAACCCTAAACCTAACCCTAACCCTAACCCTCACCTGTACACTAATCCTAACGCTAACCCTAAACAGTACCCTAACCCTAACCCTAACCCTAACCCGTATCCTAACCCTAACCCTAACCCTAACACTAACCCGTACCCTTACCCTAACCATAATCCTAACCCGTACCCTAACCCTAAACCTTACTCTAACAGTACCCTAACCCTAACCCTACTCCTAAACCGTACCCTAACACTAGCCTTAAACCTAACCTGTATCCTAACGCTAACCCTAAACCTAACCCTAACCCGTACCCTAACCCTAAACCTAACCCTAACCCTAACCCTCACCCGTACACTAATCCTAACGCTAACCCTAAACAGTACCCTAACCCTAACCCTAACCCTAACCCATATCCTAACCCTAACCCTAACCCTAACACTAACCCGTACCCTTACCCTAACCATAATCCTAACCCGTACCCTAACCCTAAACCTTACTCTAACAGTACCCTAACCCTAACCCGACTCCTAAACCGTACCCTACCACTAACCCTAAACCTAACCTGTATCCTAACGCTAACCCTAAACCTAACCCTAACCCGTACCCTAACCCTAAGCCTAACCCTAACCCTAACCCTCACCCGTACACTAATCCTAACCCTAACCCTAAACAGTACCCTAACCCTAACCCTAACACTATCCTGTACCCTAACACGTACCCTATACCTAACCCTAACCTGTACCCTAACCCTAATGCTAACCCGTCCCCGAAGCCTAACCCTAACCCTAACCCTATTGCTAACCCTTACCCTACCCTAACCCTAACACTAACCCTAACCGTACCCTAACCCGTACCCTAACTGTAACCCTAACCCATACCCTAAACCTAAACCTAACCGTAACCATAACCCCTACCGTAATCCTAACCCTAACCTTAAACAGTACCCTAACCCAAACCCTAACCCTAAACCTAACCCGTACCCTCACCCTAACTCTAACCCGTACCCTTAAACTCACCCTATCCCTAACACGTACCCTAAACCTAACCCTAAACCGTATCCTAAGCCGTACACTAAACCTAACCCTAACCCGTACCCTAAACCTAACCCTAACCCTATCCCTAAACCTAAACTGTAACCTAACCCTAACCCTTAACCAAACCAGTACCCTAATCCTTACCCTAAACCTAACCCTAAACTGTACCCTAACCCTAACCCTCACCTGTACCCTAACCCTAACCCTAACCCTATCCCGTATCCTAACCCTAACCCTAACCCTAAACCTAACCGAAACTGTACCCTAACCCTAACCCGTACCCTAACCCTAACGCTAACACTAATCTAACCCTAACTCGTGCTTTTATTTTGATAGTCACAGAGAGAGAGAGAGAGAGAGAGAGAGAGAGAGAGAGAGGCAGAGACATAAGCAGAGGGAGAGGCAGGCTCCATGCACCAGGAGCCCAACATGGGATTCGATCACGGGTCTCCAGGATTGCGCCCGGGCCAATGGCAGGCGCCAAACCGCTGCGCCACCCAGGGATCCCCCTAACTCGTACTCTAAACCTAAACCTAAACCTAACCCTACACCTAAACCTAACCATAACCATAACACTAACGCGTACCCTAACCCTAACCCTAACCCTAAACCTTACCCCATCCCGTACCCTAACACTAAACCGTACCCAGCCCTAACCCTAACACTAACCCGTACTCTAACCCGTACCCTAAACCAAACCAGTACCTAACCCTAAACCTAAACCGTACCCTAACCCTAACCCTAACACGTACCTAAATCTAACCCTAACCCTAACCGTAACCCGTACCCTAACACTAACCCGTATCCTAAATCGTACCCTAACCCGTACCGAGCCCTACCCCTAACCCATAACCTAACCCTAACCCTAACCCTATCCCTACCCCTAAACCATACACTCACCCTAACCCTAACCCGTACCGTAACCGTAACCCGTACTCTAAACCTAACCCTTACTCTAACCCTAACCTGTACCATCACCCTAATCCTAACCAGTACCCTAACTCTAACCCTAAACTTAACCCTAACCCGTTCCTTAAACCTAACCCTAACCCATACCCTAACCCGTACCCTAACCCTAACCTTAACAATAACCCGTATCCTAACCCATAACCTAACCCTAACACTAACCCTAACCCTAACCCATACCCACACCCTAACTCTAACCCAAACCCTAACCCTAACTCTAACCCTAACCCTACCCTACCCCTAATCCTAACCCTAACCCTAAACCTAACCATAACCCTAACCCTCACCCTAACCCTAACCCTAACCCTAACACGAACCCTAAACCTACCCTAACCCTAAATCTAACCTTAATCTGAACACTAATCCATACCATAAACCTAACCCTTACCCGTACCCTAACCCTAACCCTAACCCTAACACGTACCCGAACCCTAACCATAACCCTAACCAGTACCCTAACCGTAACCCTAACCCGTACTATAAACGTACGCCTAAACCTAACCCTAAAACGTACACTAACCCTAAACCTAACCCTAACCAGTACCCTAACCCTAACCCTAAACCTATTCATATCCCGTAACCTAAACTTATCCCTAACCCTAACCTGTACTCTAAACCTAAACCTAACACTAACCATAACCCGTAACCTAACACGAACCCTAACCATAACAAGTGCCCTAACCCTAATCCTAACCCATACCGTAATCCGTACCCTAACCCTAACCCTAACCCG